>NW_022261981.1:8564996-8582496 GCF_002021735.2 Oncorhynchus kisutch | reverse complement strand
AGACATGGACAGAGACAGAGAAATGGACAGAGACATGGACAGAGATGGGGACAGAGACATGGACAGAGACATGGACAGAGACAGGGACAGAGACATGGACAGAGACAGAAATGGACATAGACAGGGGCAGAGACATGGACAGAGACGGGGACAGAGACATGGACAGAGACATGGACAGAGACATGGACAGAGACAGAGACAGAGACATGAACAGAGACATGAACAGAGACATGAACAGAGACATGGACAGAGACAGGGACATGGACAGAGACAGAGACATGGACAGAGACTTGGAAAGGGACAGAGACAGGTACAGAGACAGGAACAGGGACAGAGACATGGACAGAGACATGGACAGAGACGGGGACAGAGACAGAGACAGGAACAGAGACAAGGACAGAGAAATGGACAGAGACAGAGACATGGACAGAGATGGGGACAGAGACATGGACAGAGACAGGGACAGAGACATGGACAGAGACAGGGGACAGGGACAGAGACATGGACAGAGACAGAGACAGAAATGGACAGAGACAGAGACATGGACAGAGACGGGGACAGAGACATGGACAGAGACATGGACAGGGACAGAGACAGAGACATGAACAGAGACAGAGACATGGACAGAGACATGGAAAGGGACAGAGACAGGTACAGAGACAGGGACACAGACATGGACAGAGACAGAGACATGGACAGGGACAGAGACGGGGACAGAGACAGAGACATGGACAGAGACAGGGACAGAGACATGGACAGAGACAGGAACAGAGACGGGGACAGAGACATAGACAGAGACAGGGACATGGACAGAGACATGGAAAGGGACAGAGACAGGGACAGAGACAGAGACATGAACAGAGACAGAGACATTGACAGCGACATGGACAGAGACAGAGACATGGACAGAGACAGAGACATGGACAGAGACAGAGACATGGAAAGGGACAGAGACAGAGACATGGACAGGGACAGAGACAGGGACAGAGACATGGACAGAGACAGGGACAGAGACAGGGACAGAGACAGAGACATGGACAGAGACAGGGACAGAGACAGGGACAGAGACAGAGACATGGACAGAGACAGGGACAGAGACAGGGACAGAGACATGGACAGAGATATGGACAGAGACAGAGACATGGACAGAGACAGGGACAGAGACAGGGACAGAGATATGGACAGGGACAGAGACAGAGACATGGACAGAGACATGGACAGAGACAGAGACATGGACAGAGACAGAGACAGAGATGTGTGTGTGTGTGTGTGTGTGTGTGTGTGTGTGTGTCTGTGTGTGTGTGTATGACTGTGTGTGTGTGTGTGTCAGTGTGTGTGTGTTTGTGTCTGTGTGTGTGTTTGTTTTGTGTGTGTGTCTGTGTGTGTGTGTTTGTTTTGTGTCTGTGTGTGTGTGTCTGTGTGTGTGTGTGTGTGTGTGTCTGTGTGTGTGTGTTTGTTTTGTGTGTGTGTGTCTGTGTGTGCGTGTTTGTTTTGTGTGTGTGTGTGTCTGTGTGTGTGTTTGTTTTGTGTGTGTGTGTGTCTGTGTGTGTGTTTGTTTTGTGTGTGTGTGTGTCTGTGTGTGTGTTTGTTTTGTGTGTGTGTGTGTGTGTCTGTGTGTGTGTGTTTGTTTTGTGTGTGTGTGTCTGTGTGTGTGTGTGTGTGTTTGTTTTGTGTGTGTGTGTGTTTACTGACTGTGTGATATACCATAGATATTAAAACAGAGGGGTGAGGGAGGGACGATGGGGGACAGAGACAGAGACAGAGATATGGACAGAGACAGAGACAGGGACAGAGATGTCCTGTTGGGCCTCTGTCTCTCTCCTCCTGATGTCCTGGGCCTCTGTCTCTCTCCTCCTGATGTCCTGCTTTTCCTGGGCCTCTGTCTCTCTCCTCCTGATGTCCTGGGACAGAAATGGACAGAGACAGGGACAGAGACAGGGACAGAGATATGGACAGGGACAGAGACAGAGACATGGACAGAGACATGGACAGAGACAGAGACATGGACAGAGACAGAGACAGAGATGTGTGTGTGTGTGTGTGTGTGTGTGTGTGTGTGTGTCTGTGTGTGTGTGTATGACTGTGTGTGTGTGTGTGTGTGTGTGTCAGTGTGTGTGTGTTTGTGTCTGTGTGTGTGTTTGTTTTGTGTGTGTGTCTGTGTGTGTGTGTTTGTTTTGTGTCTGTGTGTGTGTGTGTCTGTGTGTGTGTGTGTGTGTGTCTGTGTGTGTGTGTTTGTTTTGTGTGTGTGTGTCTGTGTGTGTGTGTGTTTGTTTTGTGTGTGTGTGTGTCTGTGTGTGTGTTTGTTTTGTGTGTGTGTGTGTCTGTGTGTGTGTTTGTTTTGTGTGTGTGTGTGTGTGTCTGTGTGTGTGTGTTTGTTTTGTGTGTGTGTGTCTGTGTGTGTGTGTGTGTTTGTTTTGTGTGTGTGTGTGTTTACTGACTGTGTGATATACCATAGATATTAAAACAGAGGGGTGAGGGAGGGACGATGGGGGACAGAGACAGAGACAGAGATATGGACAGAGACAGAGACATGGACAGTGACAGAGACAGAGATATGGACAGAGACAGAGACATGGACAGTGACAGAGACAGAGATATGGACAGAGACAGAGACAGGGACAGAGATGTCCTGTTGGGCCTCTGTCTCTCTCCTCCTGATGTCCTGGGTCTCTGTCTCCCTCCTCCTGATGTCCTGCTTTTCCTGGGCCTCTGTCTCTCTCCTCCTGATGTCCTGCTTTTCCTGGGCCTCTGTCTCTCCTCCTGATGTCCTGCTTTTCCTGGGCCTCTGTCTCTCCTCCTGATGTCCTGCTTTTCCTGGGCCTCTGTCTCCCTCCTCCTGATGTCCTGGGTCTCTGTCTCCCTCCTCCTGATGTCCTGGGTCTCTGTCTCCCTCCTCCTGATGTCCTTCTTTTCCTGGGCCTCTGTCTCCCTCCTCCTGATGTCCTGGGTCTCTGTCTCCCTCCTCCTGATGTCCTGGGTCTCTGTCTCCCTCCTCCTGATGTTCTGCTTTTCCTGGGCCTCTGTCTCCCTCCTCCTGATGTCCTGGGTCTCTGTCTCCCTGCTCCTGATGTCCTGGGCCTCTGTCTCCCTCCTCCTGATGTCCTGGGTCTCTGTCTCCCTCCTCCTGATGTTCTGCTTTTCCTGGGCCTCTGTCTCTCCTCCTGATGTCCTGGGCCTCTGTCTCTCCTCCTGATGGCCTGGGCCTCTGTCTCTCCTCCTGATGTCCTGGGTCTCTGTCCCTCCTCCTGATGTTCTGCTTTTCCTGGGCCTCTGTCTCTCTCCTCCTGATGGCCTGCTGGGTCTCTGTCTCTCTCCTCCTAATGTCCTGCTGGTTCTGGGCCCTCCCTCCAGGGCTGTCTGTCACACCCCACCCCTCCCTGACAGGCCAGTCTCAGGGCTCTTTTGTCTCAGAGTGAGGAGTGGATGCAGTACTTCCTCTCTCCAAGGGGCCAGTGGGTTTGTCAAGTGGCCGGTCAACACAATGGTTACCACTCATAATGGTCACTACTCCTTACTGCAGGGGTGGATGTGTGCATGCGGTGTGTGTTTGCGCATGTGCGAGTGTGTGTGTGTGTTTGCGCATGTGTGTGTGTGTGTTTGCGCGTGTGTGTGTGTGTGTGTTTGTAAATGCCTTGGTCCTGCTGAGAAGAGAGAGGACAATGCTTCTCACTGTGAGGTCAGAGGCCCCATTTAATGACCCATATTCCTGTTGAATTCAGCCTGATCCAGAATGATCCTGATCAGCAGACTTATACCATGTGAATTTAACAATGCAGAGTTCATTACATACTGAACAGAGGCCCGGATGCTCAGAAAGAGGATTGGAAAGTGGAATGTGTGTCAGGTTGAATATTGTGGGTAACGGCATAGCGTTGCAGTATCATAGACTGGTTAACTACTCCTTACTGCGTGTGTGTGTGTGTGTGTGTGTGCGTGCGTGTGTGTGTGCGTGTGTGCGTGTGTGCGTGTGTGTGTGTGTGTGTTTGCGCATGTGTGCGTGTGTGTGTGTGTGTTTGCGCATGTGTGTGTGTGTGTGTGTGTGTGTGTGCACGTGCGTGCGTGCGTCAGGTAGCCTAGTGTTTAGAGTGTTGGACTAGTAACCGAAAGGTTGCAAGATTGAATCCCCGAGCTGACAAGGTAAAAATCTGTCGTTCTGTCCTTGAACAAGGCAGTTAACCCCACCCCAACGAACACCTGCTCTTTCCTTGACACAGACTGACTAGGTGAATCCAGGTGAAAGATATGATCCCTTGTTGATGTCAATTGTTAAATCCACTTCAGTCAGTGTAGATGAAGGGGAGGAGACAGGTGGTTAAAGAAGGATTTTTAAGCCTTTAGACAATTGAGACATGGATTGTGTGTGTGTGCCATTCAGAGGGTGAATGAGCAAGAATGGTCCACCACTCAAAGGACACCCAGACAACTGGACACAACTGTGGGAAGCATTGGAGTCAACATGGGCCAGCATCCCTGTGGAACACTTTAGACACCTTGTAGAGTCAACATGGGCCAGCATCCCTGTGGAATGCTTTCAACACCTTGTAGAGTCAACATGGGTCCAGCATCCCTGTGGAACGCTTTCAACACCTTGTAGAGTCAACATGGACCAGCATCCCTGTGGAACGCTTTAGACACCTTGTAGAGTCAACATGGACCAGCATCCCTGTGGAACGCTTTCAACACCTTGTAGAGTCAACATGGACCAGCATCCCTGTGGAACGCTTTAGACACCTTGTAGAGTCAACATGGGCCAGCATCCCTGTGGAATGCTTTCAACACCTTGTAGAGTCAACATGGGTCCAGCATCCCTGTGGAACGCTTTCAACACCTTGTAGAGTCAACATGGACCAGCATCCCTGTGGAACGCTTTCAACACCTTGTAGAGTCAACATGGGCCAGCATCCCTGTGGAACGCTTTAGACACCTTGTAGAGTCAACATGGGCCAGCAGCCCTGTGGAACATGGACCAGCATCCCTGTGGTACGCTTTAGACACCTTGTAGAGTCAACATGGGCCAGCAGCCCTGTGGAACGCTTTCAACACCTTGTAGAGTCAACATGGACCAGCATCCCTGTGGAACGCTTTCAACACCTTGTAGAGTCAACATGGACCAGCATCCCTGTGGAACGCTTTCAACACCTTGTAGAGTCAACATGGGCCAGCATCCCTGTGGAATGCTTTCAACACCTTGTAGAGTCAACATGGACCAGCATCCCTGTGGAACATGGACCAGCATCCCTGTGGAACATGGACCAGCATCCCTGTGGAACGCTTTCAACACCTTGTAGAGTCAACATGGGCCAGCATCCCTGTGGAACGCTTTCAACACCTTGTAGAGTCAACATGGACCAGCATCCCTGTGGAACGCTTTCAACACCTTGTAGAGTCAACATGGGCCAGCATCCCTGTGGAACGCTTTCAACACCTTGTAGAGTCAACATGGGCCAGCATCCCTGTGGAACGCTTTCAACACCTTGTAGAGTCAACATGGGCCAGCAGCCCTGTGGAACGCTTTCAACACCTTGTAGAGTCAACATGGACCAGCATCCCTGTGGAACGCTTTCAACACCTTGTAGAGTCAACATGGGCCAGCAGCCCTGTGGAACGCTTTCAACACCTTGTAGAGTCAACATGGACCAGCAGCCCTGTGGAAAGCTTTCAACACCTTGTAGAGTCAACATGGACCAGCAGCCCTGTGGAACATGGACCAGCATCCCTGTGGAACGCTTTCAACACCTTGTAGAGTCAACATGGGCCAGCATCCCTGGGGAACACTTTAGACACCTTGTAGAGTCAACATGGACCAGCATCCCTGTGGAACACTTTCAACACCTTGTAGAGTCAACATGGGCCAGCATCCCTGGGGAACACTTTAGACACCTTGTAGAGTCAACATGGACCAGCATCCCTGTGGAACGCTTTCAACACCTTGTAGAGTCAACATGGACCAGCATCCCTGTGGAACGCTTTAGACACCTTGTAGAGTCAACATGGACCATAATGTTGGGTACCAACCTAATGTTGGGTACCAACCTAATGTTGGGTAAGCTCAGTGTGTATTGCAGGTACTTTTATAATAGCAGAACATCAGACAGTGTTGCTATTGAGATCCTTAGTACAGCAGGCCTCCTTAGTACAGCAGGCCTCCTTAGTACAGCAGGCATCCTTAGTACAGCAGGCCTCCTTAGTACAGCAGGCCTCCTTAGTACAGCAGGCATCCTTAGTACAGCAGGCCTCCTTAGTACAGCAGGCATCCTTAGTACAGCAGGCATCCTTAGTACAGCAGGCCTCCTTAGTACAGCAGGCATCCTTAGTACAGCAGGCCTCTTTAGTACAGCAGGCATCCTTAGTACAGCAGGCATCCTTAGTACAGCAGGCATCCTTAGTACAGCAGGCATCCTTAGTACAGCAGGCATCCTTAGTACAGACATAATCAATCAATCTATCCCAGCATAGTCAGTGGTTACATGAGGGTTAGTTATATATTCTACTAGTTAAACAGGTCATTAATAGGGTAGTGGTTACATGAGGGTTAGTTATATATTCTACTAGTTAAACAGGTCATTAATAGGGTAGTGGTTACATGAGGGTTAGTTATATATTCTACTAGTTAAACAGGTCATTAATAGGGTAGTCAGTGGTTACATGATGGTTAGTTATATATTCTACTAGTTAAACAGGTCATTAATAGGGTAGTGGTTACATGAGGGTTAGTTATATATTCTACTAGTTAAACAGGTCATTAATAGGGTAGTCAGTGGTTACATGATGGTTAGTTATATATTCTACTAGTTAAACAGGTCATTAATAGGGTAGTGGTTACATGAAGGTTAGTTATATATTCTACTAGTTAAACAGGTCATTAATAGGGTAGTGGTTACATGATGGTTAGTTATATATTCTACTAGTTAAACAGGTCATTAATAGGGTAGTGGTTACATGATGGTTAGTTATATATTCTACTAGTTAAACAGGTCATTAATAGGGTAGTGGTTACATGATGGTTAGTTATATATTCCACTAGGTCATTAATAGGGTAGTGGTTACATGAGGGTTAGTTATATATTCTACTAGTTAAACAGGTCATTAATATGGGTAGTGGTTACATGATGGTTAGTTATATATTCTACTAGTTAAACAGGTCATTAATAGGGTAGTCAGTGGTTACATGAGGGTTAGTTATATATTCTACTAGTTAAACAGGTCATTAATAGGGTAGTGGTTACATGAGGGTTAGTTATATATTCTACTAGTTAAACAGGTCATTAATAGGGTAGTGGTTACATGAGGGTTAGTTATATATTCTACTAGTTAAACAGGTCATTAATAGGGTAGTGGTTACATGAGGGTTAGTTATATATTCTACTAGTTAAACAGGTCATTAATAGGGTAGTCAGTGGTTACATGATGGTTAGTTAAATATTCTACTAGTTAAACAGGACACGTTAAACGTGTCCTAGCAGGACACGACACCAAGCAGGACATGACACCAAGCAGGACATGACGCCTAGCAGGACACGACACCTAGCAGGACACGACACCAAGCAGGACACGACACCAAGCAGGACACGACACCTAGCAGGATATGACACCAAGCAGGACACGACGCCTAGCAGGACACGACACCAAGCAGGACACGACGCCTAGCAGGACACGACACCAAGCAGGACACGACGCCTAGCAGGACACGGCGCCTTGCAGGACACGACACCAAGCAGGACACGACACCTAGCAGGACACGACACCAAGCAGGACACGACGCCTAGCAGGACACGACACCAAGCAGGACACGACGCCTAGCAGGACACGACGCCTAGCAGGACACGACACCAAGCAGGACACGACGCCTAGCAGGACACGACACCAAGCAGGACACGACGCCTAGCAGGACACGACACCAAGCAGGACACGACACCAAGCAGGACACGACGCCTTGCAGGATATGACACCAAGCAGGACACGACGCCTAGCAGGACACGACACCAAGCAGGACACGACGCCTAGCAGGACACGACACCAAGCAGGACACGACGCCTAGCAGGACACGGCGCCTTGCAGGACACGACACCAAGCAGGACACGACACCTAGCAGGACACGACACCAAGCAGGACACGACGCCTAGCAGGACACGACGCCTAGCAGGACACGACACCAAGCAGGACACGACGCCTAGCAGGACACGACACCAAGCAGGACACGACGCCTAGCAGGACACGGCGCCTTGCAGGACACGACACCAAGCAGGACACGACACCTAGCAGGACACGACACCAAGCAGGACACGACGCCTAGCAGGACACGACACCAAGCAGGACACGACGCCTAGCAGGACACGACACCAAGCAGGACACGACGCCTAGCAGGACACGACACCAAGCAGGACACGACGCCTAGCAGGACACGACGCCTAGCAGGACACGACACCAAGCAGGACATGACACCTAGCAGGACACGACACCAAGCAGGACACGACGCCTAGCAGGACACGACACCAAGCAGGACACGACACCAAGCAGGACACGACACCAAGCAGGACACGACGCCTAGCAGGACACGACGCCTAGCAGGACACGACACCAAGCAGGACACGACGCCTAGCAGGACACGACACCAAGCAGGACACTACGCCTAGCAGGACACGACACCAAGCAGGACACGACACCAAGCAGGACACGACGCCTTGCAGGACACGACGCCTAGCAGGACACGACACCAAGCAGGACACGACGCCTAGCAGGACACGACACCAAGCAGGACATGACACCAAGCAGGACACGACGCCTAGCAGGACACGACGCCTAGCAGGACACGACACCAAGCAGGACACGACACCAAGCAGGACACGACACCAAGCAGGACACGACGCCTAGCAGGACACGACGCCTAGCAGGACACGACACCAAGCAGGACACGACGCCTAGCAGGACACGACACCAAGCAGGACACGACGCCTAGCAGGACACGACACCAAGCAGGACACGACACCAAGCAGGACACGACGCCTTGCAGGACACGACGCCTAGCAGGACACGACACCAAGCAGGACACGACGCCTAGCAGGACACGACACCAAGCAGGACATGACACCAAGCAGGACACGACGCCTAGCAGGACACGACGCCTAGCAGGACACGACGCCTAGCAGGACACGACGCCTAGAAGGACACGACGCCTAGCAGGACACGACACCTAGCAGGACACGACACCTAGCAGGACACGACACCTAGCAGGACACGACACCTAGCAGGACACGACGCCTAGCAGGACACGACGCCTAGCAGGACACGACGCCTAGCATCGGAGACCACAAATCACTGCCCACCTCCCACATGTATACAGCCGTCAGCAGAGCTACATGACAAACACATGCGCAGCAAGAACACATGGGGAGAAATTACCCACCCCATTTTGGAAGGATGTTGATGGCAGAAGGGCCAGGGGGAGGGCAGAAGGGCCAGGGGGAGGGCAGAAGGGCCAGGGGGAGGGCAGAAGGACCAGGGGGAGGGCAGAAGGACCAGGGGGAGGGCAGAAGGACCAGGGGGAGGGCAGAAGGGCCAGGGGGAGGGCAGAAGGACCAGGGGGAGGGCAGAAGGACCAGGGGGAGGGCAGAAGGACCAGGGGGAGGGCAGAAGGACCAGGGGGAGGGCAGAACGGCCAGGGGGAGGGCAGAAGGGCTAGGGGGAGGGCAGAAGGACCAGGGGGAGGGCAGAAGGGCCAGGGGGAGGGCAGAAGGGCCAGGGGGAGGGCAGAAGGACCAGGGGGAGGGCAGAAGGGCCAGGGGGAGGGCAGAAGGACCAGGGGGAGGGCAGAAGGACCAGGGGGAGGGCAGAAGGGCCAGGGGGAGGGCTGAAGGGCCAGGGGGAGGGCAGAAGGACCAGGGGGAGGGCAGAAGGACCAGGGGGAGGGCAGAAGGACCAGGAGGAGAGCAGAAGGGCCAGGGGGAGGGGGAGGGCAGAAGGGCCAGGGGGAGGGCAGAAGGACCAGGGGGAGGGACTGACTGACATTAGGGCCCATTTTATCTGACTGACTGACATTAGGGCCCATTTTATCTGACTGACTGACATGGTGCTTCAGTGTGTCGTGGGGTCAAATAGAAGTTTGTCTCACAGCCTTTCTGACCAGACCCAGGCTGATGTCTGACCAGACCCAGGCTGATGTCTGACCAGACCCAGGCTGATGTCTGACATAGTGACCAGACCCAGGCTGATGTCTGACATAGTGACCAGACCCAGGCTGATGTTTGACATAGTGACCAGACCCAGGCTGATGTCTGACATAGTGACCAGACCCAGGCTGATGTCTGACAAGGTGACCAGACCCAGGCTGATGTCTGACATAGTGACCAGACCCAGGCTGATGTCTGACAAGGTGACCAGACCCAGGCTGATGTCTGACATAGTGACCAGACCCAGACTGATGTCTGACATAGTGACCAGACCCAGACTGATGTCTGACATAGTGACCAGACCCAGGCTGATGTCTGACATAGTGACCAGACCCAGGCTGATGTCTGACATAGTGACCAGACCCAGGCTGATGTCTGACATAGTGACCAGACCCAGGCTGATGTCTGACATAGTGACCAGACCCAGACTGATGTCTGACATAGTGACCAGACCCAGGCTGATGTCTGACATAGTGACCAGACCCAGGCTGATGTCTGACATAGTGACCAGACCCAGGCTGATGTCTGACATAGTGACCAGACCCAGGCTGATGTCTGACATGCTGACCAGACCCAGACTGATGTCTGACATAGTGACCAGACCCAGACTGATGTCTGACATAGTGACCAGACCCAGGCTGATGTCTGACATAGTGACCAGACCCAGGCTGATGTCTGACATAGTGACCAGACCCAGGCTGATGTCTGACAAGGTGACCAGACCCAGGTTGATGTCTGACATAGTGACCAGACCCAGGCTGATGTCTGACATAGTGACCAGACCCAGACTGATGTCTGACATAGTGACCAGACCCAGACTGATGTCTGACATAGTGACCAGACCCAGACTGATGTCTGACATAGTGACCAGACCCAGGCTGATGTCTGACATAGTGACCAGACCCAGGCTGATGTCTGACATAGTGACCAGACCCAGACTGATGTCTGACATAGTGACCAGACCCAGGCTGATGTCTGACATAGTGACCAGACCCAGGCTGATGTCTGACATAGTGACCAGACCCAGGCTGATGTCTGACATAGTGACCAGACCCCGGCTGATGTCTGACCAGACCCAGGCTGATGTCTGACCAGACCCAGGCTGATGTCTGAGGGGGGAAGCTGCCTGATAACCCTCTTCCTCTTCTCCAGGTTGTGATGCAGCAGGACACATGTTCTAATCTATCACAGAATCCTTTCAGATCTCTGGTTAGTGGAGGAAGAGGATGGAGGAGGAGGGAGTGTGTGTGTGACCATGGTCTCTCAGGGAGATGTTTTTTTTTGATCTCATTGAGCTGGAAACCTGGACACACACACACACACACACACACACTGCCTGCTGTGATACTGACTGCTGACTGCTGTTATGCTGACTGCTGAAATGCTGTGATGCTGACTGCTGTGATACTGACTGCTGACTGCTGTGATGCTGACTACTGACTGCTGTGATGCTGACTACTGACTGCTGTGGTACTGACTGCTGTGATGCTGACTGCTGTGATATTTACTGCTGTGATACTGACTGCTGACTGCTGTGATACTGACTGCTGTGGTACTGACTGCTGTGGTACTGACTGCTGTGATACTGACTGCTGTGGTACTGACTGCTGTGGTACTGACTGCTGTGGTACTGACTGCTGTGGTACTGACTGCTGACTGCTGTGATACTGACTGCTGTGGTACTGACTGCTGTGATACTGACTGCTGTGGTACTGACTGCTGTGATACTGACTGCTGTGATACTGACTGCTGTGGTACTGACTGCTGTGGTACTGACTGCTGTGGTACTGACTACTGACTGCTGTGGTACTGACTGCTGTGGTACTGACTACTGACTGCTGTGATACTGACTGCTGTGGTACTGACTACTGACTGCTGTGGTACTGACTGCTGTGGTACTGACTGCTGTGGTACTGACTGCTGTGGTACTGACTGCTGTGGTACTGACTGCTGACTGCTGTGATATTTACTGCTGTGATGCTGACTACTGACTGCTGTGATGCTGACTACTGACTGCTGTGGTACTGACTGCTGTGATGCTGACTGCTGTGATATTTACTGCTGTGATACTGACTGCTGACTGCTGTGATACTGACTGCTGTGGTACTGACTGCTGTGGTACTGACTGCTGTGGTACTGACTGCTGTGGTACTGACTGCTGTGATACTGACTGCTGTGGTACTGACTGCTGTGGTACTGACTGCTGTGATACTGACTGCTGTGGTACTGACTGCTGTGGTACTGACTGCTGGGGTACTGACTACTGACTGCTGTGGTACTGACTGCTGTGGTACTGACTACTGACTGCTGTCATACTGACTGCTGTGGTACTGACCTACTGACTGCTGTGGTACTGACTGCTGTGGTACTGACTGCTGTGGTACTGACTACTGACTGCTGTGGTACTGACTGCTGGTGGTACTGACTGCTGTGGTACTGACTGCTGTGGTACTGACTGCTGTGGTACTGACTGCTGACTGCTGTGATATTTACTGCTGTGGTGCTGACTGCTGTGATACGGACTGCTGTGGTACTGACTGCTGTGGTACTGACTGCTTACTGCTGTGATACTGACTGCTGTGGTACTGACTGCTGTGGTACTGACTGCTGAATGCTGTGATACTGACTGCTGTGATACTGACTGCTGTGGTACTGACTGCTGTGATACTGACTGCCTGTGGTACTGACTGCTGTGATGCTGACTACTGACTGCCTGTGATGCTGACTACTGACTGCTGTGGTACTGACTGCTGTGATGCTGACTGCTGTGATATTTACTGCTGTGATACTGACTACTGACTGCTGTGATGCTGACTACTGACTGCTGTGGTACTGACTGCTGTGATGCTGACTGCTGTGAT
Organism: Oncorhynchus kisutch; assembly: GCF_002021735.2. Taxonomy (NCBI): domain Eukaryota; kingdom Metazoa; phylum Chordata; class Actinopteri; order Salmoniformes; family Salmonidae; genus Oncorhynchus; species Oncorhynchus kisutch. Next base: position 8,569,469 of record NW_022261981.1, on the reverse strand, counting down.
ATTTACTGCTGTGATACTGACTGCTGACTGCTGTGATACTGACTGCTGTGGTACTGACTGCTGTGGTACTGACTGCTGTGATACTGACTGCTGTGGTACTGACTGCTGTGGTACTGACTGCTGTGGTACTGACTGCTGACTGCTGTGATACTGACTGCTGTGGTACTGACTGCTGTGATACTGACTGCTGTGGTACTGACTGCTGTGATACTGACTGCTGTGATACTGACTGCTGTGGTACTGACTGCTGTGGTACTGACTGCTGTGGTACTGACTACTGACTGCTGTGGTACTGACTGCTGTGGTACTGACTACTGACTGCTGTGATACTGACTGGCTGTGGGTACTGACTACTGACTGCTGTGGTACTGACTGCTGTGGTACTGACTGCTGTGGTACTGACTGCTGTGGTACTGACTGCTGTGGTACTGACTGCTGACTGCTGTGATATTTACCTGCTGTATGCTGACTACTGACTGCTGTGATGCTGACTACTGACTGCTGTGGTACTGACTGCTGTGATGCTGACTGCTGTGATATTTACTGCTGTGATACTGACTGCTGACTGCTGTGATACTGACTGCTGTGGTACTGACTGCTGTGGTACTGACTGCTGTGGTACTGACTGCTGTGGTACTGACTGCTGTGATACTGACTGCTGTGATACTGACTGCTGTGGTACTGACTGCTGTGGTACTGACTGCTGTGATACTGACTGCTGTGGTACTGACTGCTGTGGTACTGACTGCTGTGGTACTGACTACTGACTGCTGTGGTACTGACTGCTGTGGTACTGACTACTGACTGCTGTCATACTGACTGCTGTGGTACTGACTACTGACTGCTGTGGTACTGACTGCTGTGGTACTGACTGCTGTGGTACTGACTACTGACTGCTGTGGTACTGACTGCTGTGGTACTGACTGCTGTGGTACTGACTGCTGTGGTACTGACTGCTGTGGTACTGACTGCTGACTGCTGTGATATTTACTGCTGTGGTGCTGACTGCTGTGATACGGACTGCTGTGGTACTGACTGCTGTGGTACTGACTGCTTACTGCTGTGATACTGACTGCTGTGGTACTGACTGCTGTGGTACTGACTGCTGAATGCTGTGATACTGACTGCTGTGATACTGACTGCTGTGGTACTGACTGCTGTGATACTGACTGCTGTGGTACTGACTGCTGTGATGCTGACTACTGACTGCTGTGATGCTGACTACTGACTGCTGTGGTACTGACTGCTGTGATGCTGACTGCTGTGATATTTACTGCTGTGATACTGACTGCTGACTGCTGTGATACTGACTGCTGTGGTACTGACTGCTGTGGTACTGACTGCTGTGGTACTGACTGCTGTGGTACTGACTGCTGTGGTACTGACTGCTGACTGCTGTGATACTGACTGCTGTGGTACTGACTGCTGTGATACTGACTGCTGTGGTACTGACTGCTGTGATACTGACTGCTGTGATACTGACTGCTGTGGTACTGACTGCTGTGGTACTGACTGCTGTGGTACTGACTGCTGTGGTACTGACTGCTGTGGTACTGACTACTGACTGCTGTGGTACTGACTGCTGTGGTACTGACTACTGACTGCTGTGATACTGACTGCTGTGGTACTGACTACTGACTGCTGTGGTACTGACTGCTGTGGTACTGACTGCTGTGGTACTGACTACTGACTGCTGTGGTACTGACTGCTGTGGTACTGACTGCTGACTGCTGTGATATTTACTGCTGTGATGCTGACTACTGACTGCTGTGATGCTGACTACTGACTGCTGTGGTACTGACTGCTGTGATGCTGACTGCTGTGATATTTACTGCTGTGATACTGACTGCTGACTGCTGTGATACTGACTGCTGTGATATTTACTGCTGTGATACTGACTGCTGACTGCTGTGATACTGACTGCTGTGGTACTGACTGCTGTGGTACTGACTGCTGTGGTACTGACTGCTGTGGTACTGACTGCTGTGATACTGACTGCTGTGATACTGACTGCTGTGGTACTGACTGCTGTGGTACTGACTACTGACTGCTGTGGTACTGACTGCTGTGGTACTGACTACTGACTGCTGTGGTACTGACTGCTGTGGTACTGACTGCTGTGGTACTGACTGCTGTGGTACTGACTACTGACTGCTGTGGTACTGACTGCTGTGGTACTGACTGCTGTGGTACTGACTACTGACTGCTGTGGTACTGACTGCTGTGGTACTGACTGCTGTGGTACTGACTGCTGTGGTACTGACTGCTGTGGTACTGACTGCTGTGGTACTGACTGCTGTGGTACTGACTGCTGTGGTACTGACTGCTGTGGTACTGACTGCTGTGGTACTGACTGCTGTGGTACTGACTGCTGTGGTACTGACTGCTGTGGTACTGACTGCTGTGGTACTGACTGCTGTGGTGCTGACTGCTGTGGTACTGACTGCTGTGGTACTGACTGCTGTGGTACTGACTGCTGTGGTACTGACTGCTGTGATACTGACTGCTGTGGTACTGACTGCTGTGGTACTGACTGCTGTGGTACTGACTGCTGTGATACTGACTGCTGTGGTACTGACTGCTGTGGTACTGACTGCTGTGGTACTGACTGCTGTGGTACTGACTGCTGTGATACTGACTGCTGTGATACTGACTGCTGTGGTACTGACTGCTGTGGTACTGACTGCTGACTGCTGTGGTACTGACTGCTGTGGTACTGACTGCTGTGGTACTGACTGCTGTGGTACTGACTGCTGTGGTACTGACTGCTGTGGTACTGACTGCTTACTGCTGTGGTACTGACTGCTGTGGTACTGACTGCTGACTGCTGTGATACTGACTGCTGTGGTACTGACTGCTGTGGTACTGACTGCTGTGGTACTGACTGCTGTGGTACTGACTGCTGTGGTACTGACTGCTGTGGTACTGACTGCTGTGGTACTGACTGCTGTGGTACTGACTGCTGTGGTACTGACTGCTGTGGTACTGACTGCTGTGGTACTGACTGCTGTGGTACTGACTGCTGTGGTACTGACTGCTGTGGTACTGACTGCTGTGGTACTGACTGCTGTGATACTGACTGCTGTGGTACTGACTGCTGTGGTACTGACTGCTGTGGTACTGACTGCTGACTGCTGACTGTAAGTAATAATGAACTTGCCATGTCAATAAAGTCAATTGAATTGAGAGAGAGACAGAAACAGAGATGCATTTCCTGACAAAATGTCAAAAATATAAAACAACTAGAGAGGGTCATTTCCCCAAATGTGAAACCCTTAATCAAAGTTTCAAAGACCTCTCTGATGAGAGTAGGCTACCCGTCCTGTTGGGGGAGGACGCAGAGAGCTGTGGGTTGGCAGCGCACTACATTGCTGCTGCCATAAGATGAGGGACAGTGTCTGACAGACCAACCAACCTGCACCTCTATGGGTACCGGTTTTCCTCCTGGGAAGGAGAAGTGGACCAAAACGCGGCGAGGTTATAGTTCATGTTTTTAATATAGGAAAACTCAACATGAACATAATACAAAACAATACATGTGGCGAAACCCAAAACAGTCCTCTCTGGTGTAACAAACACAAAGACAGAAGACAACCACCCACAAACCCCAACACCAAAACCAAGACAGTCCTCTCTGGTGTAACAAACACAAAGACAGAAGACAACCACCCACAAACCCCAACACCAAACAGGCTACCTAAACATGGTTCCCAATCAGAGACAATGACTAACACCTGCCTCTGATTGAGAACCATATCAGGCCAAACATAGAAATAGACAAACTAGACACACAACATAGAATGCCCACTCAGATCACACCCTGACCAACCAAAACATAGAAACGTACAAAGCAAACTATGGTCAGGGTGTGACACTATGCTTATAGTTACTGTACAACAGGTCGTTCCAGGTGACCCCGTTAAATGGATTTGAACCCCAGAACAGGTCGTTCCAGGTGAGATGGTTTTCCTCCCCTGTCTGATTTGTTTAGATAGAAATGGATTTCAGTTTGTAATGTTTCAGTCCCCAACTGTGGTAACAGCAGATGGACATACCACCTTCCTTCCCCAGTAGAGAGAGAATGTAGTCCACCGTACTTTACATAGAATCACCAGTGACCTGTATATCTCTCTCTCTCTGTCTCTCTGTCTCTCTGTTCTCTCTCTCTCTCTCTGTCTCTCTGTCTCTCTGTCTCTTCTCTCTCTCTCTCTCTCTTCTCCTCGTCTCTCTCTCTCTCTCTCTGTCCTCTCTTCTCTCTCTGCTCTCTTCTCTCTTCTCTCTCTCTCTCTCGCTCTCTGTCCCTCTCTCTCTCTTCTCTCTCTCTCTCTCTCTCTCTCTCTCTCGCTCTGTCCTCTCGTCTCTCTCACTCTCTCTCTCTCTCTCTCTCTCCCTCTCTCTCTCTCTCCTCTCTCTTCTTCTCTTTCTCTCTCTTCTCTCTCTCTCTCTCTCCTCGCTCTCTGTCCCTCTCTCTCT
>NW_022261981.1:8556798-8561798 GCF_002021735.2 Oncorhynchus kisutch | reverse complement strand
CCTCTAGTCTCCTCTGTTCTCCTCTAGTCTCCTCTGGTCTCTGGTCTCCTCTGGTCTCCTCTGTTCTCCTCTGGTCTCTAGTCTCCTCTAGTCTCCTCTGGTCTCCTCTAGTCTCCTCTGGTCTCCTCTGTTCTCCTCTAGTCTCCTCTGGTCTCTAGTGTCCTCTAGTCTCCTCTGGTCCTCTAGTCTCCTATAGTCTCCTCTGGTCTCCTCTGGTCTCCTCTGGTCTCTATTCTCTCTGGTCTCTAGTCTCCTCTGTTCTCCTCTAGTCTCCTCTGTTCTCCTCTAGTCTCCTCTGGTCTCTGGTCTCCTCTGGTCTCTAGTCTCCTCTAGTCTCATCTGTTCTCCTCTGTTCTCCTCTAGTCTCCTCTGTTCTCCTCTAGTCTCCTCTGGTCTCTAGTCTCCTCTAGTCTCCTCTGGTCTCCTCTGTTCTCCTCTAGTCTCCTCTGGTCTCTAGTCTCCTCTAGTCTCCTCTAGTCTCCTATGTCCTCCTCTAGTCTCCTCTGTTCTCCTCTGTTCTCCTCTGTCCTCCTCTGTCCTCCTCTGGTCTCCTCTGGTCTCTAGTCTCCTCTTGTCTCCTCTGTTCTCCTCTGGTCTCCTCTGGTCTCTTGTTCTCCTCTGGTCTCCTCTGGTCTCCTCTGTCCTCCTCTGGTCTCCTCTGGTCTCCTCTGTCCTCCTCTGGTCTCTTGGTCTCCTCTAGTCTCCTCTAGTCACCTCTGTTCTCCTCTGTCCTCCTCTGGTCTCCTCTAGTCTCATCTAGTCTCCTTAGTCTCCTCTGTTCTCCTCTGTTCTTCTGTTCTCCTCTGTTCTCCTCTGTTCTCTTCTGGTCTCCTCTGTCCTCCTCTGGTCTATTCTGGTCTCTGTTCTCCTCTGTTCTCCTCTGTTCTCCTCTGTTTTCCTCTGTTTTCCTCTATTCTCCTCTGGTCTCTGGTCTCCTCTAGTCTCCTCTGTTCTCCTCTAGTCTCCTCTGTTCTCCTCTAGTCTCCTCTGGTCTCTGGTCTCCTCTGGTCTCTAGTCTCCTCTAGTCTCCTCTGTTCTCCTCTGGTCTCTAGTCTCCTCTGTTCTCATCTGTTCTCCTCTGGTCTCTAGTCTCCTCTAGTCTCCTCTGGTCTCCTCTGTTCTCCTCTAGTCTCCTCTGGTCCCTGTTCTCCTCTAGTCTCCTCTAGTCTCCTCTGTTCTCCTCTAGTCTCCTCTGGTCTCTAGTCTCCTCTGTTCTCCTCTAGTCTCCTCTGTTCTCCTCTAGTCTCCTCTGGTCTCTGGTCTCCTCTGGTCTCTAGTCTCATCTAGTCTCCTCTGTTCTCCTCTGTTCTCCTCTAGTCTCCTCTGGTCTCTTGTTCTCCTCTGGTCTCCTCTGTCCTCCTCTGGTCTCCTCTGGTCTCTTGTTCTCCTCTGGTCTCCTCTGTCCTCCTCTGGTCTCTTGTTCTCCTCTGGTCCTCCTCTAGTCTTCCCTCTAGTCACCTCTGTTCTCCTCCTGTTCTCCTCTGGTCTCATCTAGTCTCCTCTAGTCTCCTCTGTTTCTCCTCTGTTCTCTTCTGGTCTCCTCTGTCCTCCTCTGGTCTTCTGTTCTCCTCTGTTTTCCTCTGTTCTCCTCTAGTCTCCTCTGTTCTCCTCTAGTCTCCTCTGGTCTCTAGTCTCCTCTAGTCTCCTCTGTTCTCCTCTAGTCTCCTCTGTTCTCCTCTGGGTCTATTCTGGTCTCCTCTGTTCTCCTCTAGTCTCCTCTGGTCTCTGGTCTCCTCTGGTCTCTAGTCTCCTCTAGTCTCCTCTAGTCTCCTCTAGTCTCCTCTGTTCCCCTCTAGTCTCCTCTGGTCTCTTGTCTCCTCTGGTCTCTAGTCTCCCTCTAGTTTCTCTGTTCTCCTCTTTCTCCTCTAGTTCTCCTCTGTTCTCCTCTAGTCTCCTCTGGTTTCTAGTCTCCTCTAGTCTCCTCTGGTCTCCTCTAGTCTCCTCTAGTCTCCTCTGGTCTCCTCTGTTCTCCTCTAGTCTCCTCTGGTCTCTAGTCTCCTCTAGTCTCCTCTGTTCTCCTCTAGTCTCCTCTGTTCTCCTCTAGTCTCCTCTGGTCTCTAGTCTCCTCTAGTCTCCTCTGTTCTCCTCTAGTCTCCTCTGGTCTCTGGTCTCCTCTGGTCTCTAGTCTCCTCTAGTCTCCTCTGTTCTCCTCTGTTCTCCTCTAGTCTCCTCTAGTCTCCTCTGTTCTCCTCTAGTCTCCTCTGGTCTCTAGTCTCCTCTAGTCTCCTCTAGTCTCCTCTAGTCTCCTCTGTTCTCTGTTCTCCTCTAGTCTCCTCTGGTCTCTAGTCTCCTCTAGTCTCCTCTGTTCTCCTCTGGTCTCTAGTCTCCTCTAGTCTCCTCTGGTCTCTGTTCTCCTCTGTTCTCCTCTGTTCTCCTCTGTTCTCCTCTAGTCTCCTCTGTTCTCCTCTACTCTCCTCTGGTCTCTGGTCTCCTCTGGTCTCTAGTCTCCTCTATTCTCCTCTGTTCTCCTCTGAGTCTCCTCTGTTCTCCTCTGTTCTCCTCTAGTCTCCTCTGGTCTCCTCTGGTCTCCTCTGTCCTCCTCTGTTCTCCTCTGTCCTCCTCTGTTCTCCCTCTGTTCTCCTCTGTTCTCCTCTAGTCTCCTCTGGTCTCCTCTGGTCTCTAGTCTCCTCTAGTCTCCTCTGTTCTCCTCTGGTCTCCTCTGGTCTCTAGTCTCCTCTAGTCTTTTCTAGTCTCCTCTAGTCTGCTCTGTTCTCCTCAGTCTCCTCTGATCTCGTGTCTCCTCAGTCTCCGCTGATCTCTGTTCTCTGGTTGTGTGCATGGTTACAGGGACATTGCGGCACATAGCAGCAGAGGTGGGTTAACTTAATTTACAGGACCCATGCTGGCTGGGTTGTCACCTGGCAGCTGTACACACACACCTGCCTACCCTGAGTCTGGTACTCTTCAGATGTCTTACAAGCTTCCAACAGAGATTTATTCAGTCCTACAGCTTCAGTCCTACAGAGGTTTATTCAGTCCTATAGCTTCAGTCCTACAGAGGTTTATTCAGTCCTATAGCTTCAGTCCTACAGAGGTTTATTCAGTCCCTATAGCTTCAGTCCTACAGAGGTTTATTCAGTCCTATAGCTTCAGTCCTACAGAGGTTTATTCAGTCCTATAGCTTCAGTCCTACAGAGGTTTATTCAGTCCTATAGCTTCAGTCCTACAGAGGTTTATTCAGTCCTATAGCTTCAGTCCTACAGAGGTTTATTCAGTCCTATAGCTTCAGTCCTACAGAGGTTTATTCAGTCCTACAGCTTCAGTCCTACAGAGGTTTATTCAGTCCTATAGCTTCAGTCCTACAGAGGTTTATTCAGTCCTATAGCTTCAGTCCTACAGAGGTTTATTCCAGTCCTACAGCTTCAGTCCTACAGAGGTTTATTCAGTCCTATAGGCTTCAGTCCTACAGAGGTTTATTCAGTCCTATAGCTTCAGTCCTACAGAGGTTTATTCAGTCCTATAGCTTCAGTCCTACAGAGGTTTATTCAGTCCTATAGCTCAGTCCTACAGAGGTTTATTCATCCTATAGCTTCAGTCCTACAGAGGTTTATTCAGTCCTACAGCTTCAGTCCTACAGAGGTTATTCAGTCCTATAGCTCAGTCCTACAGAGGTTTATTCAGTCCTATAGCTTCAGTCCTACAGAGGTTTATTCAGTCCTATAGCTTCAGTCCTACAGAGGTTTATTCAGTCCTATAGCTTCAGTCCTACAGAGGTTTATTCAGTCCTATAGCTTCAGTCCTACAGAGGTTTATTCAGTCCTATAGCTTCAGTCCTACAGAGGTTTATTCAGTCCTATAGCTTCAGTCCTACAGAGGTTTATTCAGTCCTATAGCTTCAGTCCTACAGAGGTTTATTCAGTCCAATAGCTTCAGTCCTACAGAGATTTATTCAGTCCTATAGCTTCAGTCCTACAGAGGTTATTCAGTCCTATAGCTTCAGTACCTACAGAGGTTTATTCAGTCCTATAGCTTCAGTCCTACAGAGGTTTATTCAGTCCTATAGCTCAGTCCTACAGAGGTTTATTCAGTCCTATAGCTCAGTCCTACAGAAGTTTATTCAGTCCTATAGCTTCAGTCCTACAGAGGTTTATTCAGTCCTATAGCTTCAGTCCTACAGAGGTTTATTCAGTCCTATAGCTTCAGTCCTACAGAGGTTTATTCAGTCCTATAGCTTCAGTCCTACAGAGGTTTATTCAGTCCTATAGCTTCAGTCCTACAGAGGTTTATTCAGTCCTATAGCTTCAGTCCTACAGAGGTTTATTCAGTCCTATAGCTTCAGTACCTACAGAGGTTTATTCAGTCCTATAGCTTCAGTCCTACAGAGGTTTATTCAGTCCTATAGCTCAGTCCTACAGAGGTTTATTCAGTCCTATAGCTTCAGTCCTACAGAGGTTTATTCAGTCCTATAGCTTCAGTCCTACAGAGGTTTATTCAGTCCTATAGCTTCAGTCCTACAGAGGTTTATTCAGTCCTATAGCTTCAGTCCTACAGAGGTTTATTCAGTCCTATAGCTTCAGTCCTACAGAGGTTTATTCAGTCCTATAGCTTCAGTCCTACAGAGGTTTATTCAGTCCTATAGCTTCAGTCCTACAGAGATTTATTCAGTCCTATAGCTCAGTCCTACAGAGTTTATTCAGTCCTATAGCTTCAGTCCTACAGAGGTTTATTCAGTCCTATAGCTTCAGTCCTACAGAGGTTTATTCAGTCCTATAGCTTCAGTACCTACAGAGGTTTATTCAGTCCTATAGCTTCAGTCCTACAGAGGTTTATTCAGTCCTATAGCTTCAGTCCTACAGAGGTTTATTCAGTCCTATAGCTTCAGTCCTACAGAGGTTTATTCAGTCCTATAGCTTCAGTCCTACAGAGGTTTATTCAGTCCTATAGCTTCAGTCCTACAGAGGTTTATTCAGTCCTATAGCTTCAGTCCTACAGAGGTTTATTCAGTCCTATAGCTTCAGTCCTACAGAGGTTTATTCAGTCCTATAGCTCAGTCCTACAGA
>NW_022261981.1:8541798-8551798 GCF_002021735.2 Oncorhynchus kisutch | reverse complement strand
GTCTCTCTCTCAGGTTTAAATGAGATAACCCAAACCCTTAACAGTAGCCCTTCTCTCTCTCTCAGGTTTAAATGAGATAACCCAAACCCTTAACAGCAGCCCAGCCCTTCTGTCTCTCAGGTTTAAATGAGATAACCCAAACCCTTAACAGTAGCCCTTCTCTCTCTCTCAGGTTTAAATGAGATAACCCAAACCCTTAACAGCAGCCCAGCCCTTCTGTCTCTCAGGTTTAAATGAGATAACCCAACCCCTTAACAGCAGCCCTTCTCTCTCTCAGGTTTAAATGAGATAACCCAAACCCTTAACAGCAGCCCTTCTCTCTCTCAGGTTTAAATGAGATAACCCAAACCCTTAACAGTAGCCCAGACCTTCTCTCTCTCTCAGGTTTAAATGAGATAACCCAAACCCTTAACAGTACCCCAGCCCTTCTGTCTCTCTCAGGTTTTAATGAGATAACCCAAACCCTTAACAGCAGCCCAGCCCTTCTGTCTCTCAGGTTTAAATGAGATAACCCAAACCCTTAACAGCAGCCCTTCTCTCTCTCGCAGGTTTAAATGAGATAACCCAAACCCTTAACAGGAGCCCAGCCCTTCTCTCTCTCTCAGGTTTAAATGAGATAACCCAAACCCTTAACAGCAGCCCTTCTCTCTCTCAGGTTTAAATGAGATAACCCAAACCCTTAACAGTAGCCCAGACCTTCTCTCTCTCTCAGGTTTAAATGAGATAACCCAAACCCTTAACAGTAGCCCTTCTCTCTCTCTCAGGTTTAAATGAGATAACCCAAACCCTTAACAGCAGCCCTTCTCTCTCTCTCAGGTTTAAATGAGATAACCCAAACCCTTAACAGCAGCCCTTCTCTCTCTCGCAGGTTTAAATGAGATAACCCAAACCCTTAACAGGAGCCCAGCCCTTCTCTCTCTCTCAGGTTTAAATGAGATAACCCAAACCCTTAACAGCAGCCCTTCTCTCTCTCAGGTTTAAATGAGATAACCCAAACCCTTAACAGTAGCCCAGACCTTGTCTCTCTCTCAGGTTTAAATGAGATAACCCAAACCCTTAACAGTAGCCCTTCTCTCTCTCTCAGGTTTAAATGAGATAACCCAAACCCTTAACAGCAGCCCAGCCCTTCTGTCTCTCAGGTTTAAATGAGATAACCCAAACCCTTAACAGTAGCCCTTCTCTCTCTCTCAGGTTTAAATGAGATAACCCAAACCCTTAACAGCAGCCCAGCCCTTCTGTCTCTCAGGTTTAAATGAGATAACCCAACCCCTTAACAGCAGCCCTTCTCTCTCTCAGGTTTAAATGAGATAACCCAAACCCTTAACAGCAGCCCTTCTCTCTCTCAGGTTTAAATGAGATAACCCAAACCCTTAACAGTAGCCCAGACCTTCTCTCTCTCTCAGGTTTAAATGAGATAACCCAAACCCTTAACAGTAGCCCTTCTCTCTCTCTCAGGTTTAAATGAGATAACCCAAACCCTTAACAGCAGCCCGGCCCTTCTATCTCTCAGGTTTAAATTAGATAACCCAACCCCTTAACAGCAGCCCTTCTCTCTCTCAGGTTTAAATGAGATAACCCAAACCCTTAACAGCAGCCCTTCTCTCTCTCAGGTTTAAATGAGATAACCCAAACCGTTAACAGTAGCCCAGACCTTCTCTCTCTCTCAGGTTTAAATGAGATAACCCAAACCCTTAACAGTACCCCAGCCCTTCTGTCTCTCTCAGGTTTAAATGAGATAACCCAAACCCTTAACAGCAGCCCAGCCCTTCTGTCTCTCAGGTTTAAATGAGATAACCCAAACCCTTAACAGCAGCCCAGCCCTTCTGTCTCTCAGGTTTAAATGAGATAACCCAACCCCTTAACAGCAGCCCTTCTCTCTCTCAGGTTTAAATGAGATAACCCAAACCCTTAACAGCAGCCCTTCTCTCTCTCAGGTTTAAATGAGATAACCCAAACCCTTAACAGTAGCCCAGACCTTCTCTCTCTCTCAGGTTTAAATGAGATAACCCAAACCCTTAACAGTACCCCAGCCCTTCTGTCTCTCTCAGGTTTAAATGAGATAACCCAAACCCTTAACAGCAGCCCAGCCCTTCTGTCTCTCAGGTTTAAATGAGATAACCCAAACCCTTAACAGCAGCCCTTCTCTCTCTCGCAGGTTTAAATGAGATAACCCAAACCCTTAACAGGAGCCCAGCCCTTCTCTCTCTCTCAGGTTTAAATGAGATAACCCAAACCCTTAACAGCAGCCCTTCTCTCTCTCAGGTTTAAATGAGATAACCCAAACCCTTAACAGCAGCCCTTCTCTCTCTCAGGTTTAAATGAGATAACCCAAACCCTTAACAGTAGCCCTTCTCTCTCTCTCAGGTTTAAATGAGATAACCCAAACCCTTAACAGTAGCCCTTCTCTCTCTCTCAGGTTTAAATGAGATAACCCAAACCCTTAACAGCAGCCCTTCTCTCTCTCGCAGGTTTAAATGAGATAACCCAAACCCTTAACAGGAGCCCAGCCCTTCTCTCTCTCTCAGGTTTAAATGAGATAACCCAAACCCTTAACAGCAGCCCAGCCCTTCTGTCTCTCAGGTTTAAATGAGATAACCCAAACCCTTAACAGCAGCCCAGCCCTTCTGTCTCTCAGGTTTAAATGAGATAACCCAACCCCTTAACAGCAGCCCTTCTCTCTCTCAGGTTTAAATGAGATAACCCAAACCCTTAACAGCAGCCCTTCTCTCTCTCAGGTTTAAATGAGATAACCCAAACCCTTAACAGTAGCCCAGACCTTCTCTCTCTCTCAGGTTTAAATGAGATAACCCAAACCCTTAACAGTACCCCAGCCGTTCTGTCTCTCTCAGGTTTAAATGAGATAACCCAAACCCTTAACAGCAGCCCAGCCCTTCTGTCTCTCAGGTTTAAATGAGATAACCCAAACCCTTAACAGTAGCCCAGCCCTTCTGTCTCTCAGGTTTAAATGAGATAACCCAAACCCTTAACAGTAGCCCAGCCCTTCTCTCTCTCTCAGGTTTAAATGAGATAACCCAAACCCTTAACAGTAGCCCAGCCCTTCTCTCTCTCTCAGGTTTAAATGAGATAACCCAAACCCTTAACAGTAGCCCAGCCCTTCTCTCTCTCTCAGGTTTAAATGAGATAACCCAAACCTTTAACAGCAGCCCTTCTCTCTCTCTCAGGTTTAAATGAGATAACCCAAACCCTTAACAGTAGCCCTTCTCTCTCTCAGGTTTAAATGAGATAACCCAAACCCTTAACAGGCACCTCAGCCACACTCAAGGTACTAAACGATATCATAACCGCCATCGATAAAAGACAGTACTGTGCAGCCGTCTTCATCGACCTTGCCAAGGCTTTCGACTCTGTCAATCACCATATTCTTATCGGCAGACTCAGTAGCCTCGGTTTTTCGGATGACTGCCTTGCCTGGTTCACCAATTACTTTGCAGACAGAGTTCAGTGTGTCAAATCGGAGGGCATGCTGTCCGGTCCTCTGGCAGTCTCTATGGGGGTGCCACAGGGTTCAATTCTCGGGCCGACTCTTTTCTCTGTGTATATCAATGATGTTGCTCTTGCTGCGGGCGATTCCCTGATCCACCTCTACGCAGACGACACCATTCTATATACTTTCGGCCCGTCTTTGGACACTGTGCTATCTAACCTCCAAACAAGCTTCAATGCCATACAACACTCCTTCCGTGGCCTCCAACTGCTCTTAAACGCTAGTAAAACCAAATGCATGCTTTTCAACCGGTCGCTGCCTGCACCTGCATCCCCGACTAGCATCACCACCCTGGATGGTTCCGACCTAGAATATGTGGACGTCTATAAGTACCTAGGTGTCTGGCTAGACTGCAAACTCTCCTTCCAGACTCATATCAAACATCTCCAATCGAAAATCAAATCAAGAGTCGGCTTTCTATTCCGCAACAAAGCCTCCTTCACTCACGCCGCCAAGCTTACCCTAGTAAAACTGACTATCCTACCGATCCTCGACTTCGGCGATGTCATCTACAAAATGGCTTCCAACACTCTACTCAGCAAACTGGATGCAGTCTATCACAGTGCCATCCGTTTTGTCACTAAAGCACCTTATACCACCCACCACTGCGACTTGTATGCTCTAGTCGGCTGGCCCTCGCTACATATTCGTCGCCAGACCCACTGGCTCCAGGTCATCTACAAGTCTATGCTAGGTAAAGCTCCGCCTTATCTCAGCTCACTGGTCACGATGGCAACACCCATCCGTAGCACGCGCTCCAGCAGGTGTATCTCACTGATCATTCCTAAAGCCAACACCTCATTTGGCCGCCTTTCGTTCCAGTACTCTGCTGCCTGTGACTGGAACGAATTGCAAAAATCGCTGAAGTTGGAGACTTTTATCTCCCTCACCAACTTCAAACATCAGCTATCTGAGCAGCTAACCGATCGCTGCAGCTGTACATAGTCTATTGGTAAATAGCCCACCCTTTTCACCTACCTCATCCCCATACTGTTTTTATTTATTTACTTTTCTGCTCTTCTGCACACCAATATCTCTACCTGTACATGACCATCTGATCATTTATCACTCCAGTGTTAATCTGCAAAATTGTAATTATTTGCCTACCTCCTCATGCCTTTTGCACACATTGTATATAGACTCCCCCCTTTGTTTTCTACTGTGTTATTGACTTGTTAATTGTTTACTCCATGTGTAACTCTTTGTTGTATGCTCACACTGCTATGCTTTATCTTGGCCAGGTCGCAGTTGCAAATGAGAACTTGTTCTCAACTAGCCTACCTGGTTAAATAAAGGTGTTCTCAACTAGCCTACCTGGTTAAATAAAGGTGTTCTCAACTAGCCTACCTGGTTAAATAAAGGTGTTCTCATAGCCTACCCTGGTTAAATAAAGGTGTTCTCAACTAGCCTACCTGGTTAAATAAAGGTGTTCTCAACTAGCCTACCTGGTTAAATAAAGGTGTTCTCAACTAGCCTACCTGGTTAAATAAAGGTGTTCTCAACTAGCCTACCTGGTTAAATAAAGGTGTTCTCCAACTAGCCTACCTGGTTAAATAAAGGTGTTCTCAACTAGCCTACCTGGTTAAATAAAGGTGTTCTCAACTAGCCTACCTGGTTAAATAAAGGTGTTCTCAACTACCTACCTGGTTAAATAAAGGTGTTCTCAACTATGCCTACCTGGTTAAATAAAGGTGTTCTCAACTAGCCTACCTGGTTAAATAAAGGTGTTCTCAACTAGCCTACCTGGTTAAATAAAGGTGTTCTCAACTATCCTACCTGGTTAAATAAAGGTGTTCTCAACTAGCCTACCTGGTTAAATAAAGGTGTTCTCAACTAGCCTACCTGGTTAAATAAAGGTGTTCTCAACTAGCCTACCTGGTTAAATAAAGGTGTTCTCAACTAGCCTACCTGGTTAAATAAAGGTGTTCTCAACTAGCCTACCTGGTTAAGCACTAGCCTACCTGGTTAAAAGGTGTTCTCAACTAGCCTACCTGGTTAAATAAAGGTGTTCTCAACTAGCCTACCTGGTTAAATAAAGGTGTTCTCAACTAGCCTACCTGGTTAAATAAAGGTGTTCTCAACTAGCCTACCTGGTTAAATAAAGGTGTTCTCAACTAGCCTACCTGGTTAAATAAAGGTGTTCTCAACTAGCCTACCTGGTTAAATAAAGGTGTTCTCAACTAGCCTACCTGGTTAAATAAAGGTGTTCTCAACTAGCCTACCTGGTTAAATAAAGGTGTTCTCAACTAGCCTACCTGGTTAAATAAAGGTGTTCTCAACTAGCCTACCTGGTTAAATAAAGGTGTTCTCAACTAGCCTACCTGGTTAAATAAAGGTGTTCTCAACTAGCCTACCTGGTTAAATAAAGGTGTTCTCAACTAGCCTACCTGGTTAAATAAAGGTGTTCTCAACTAGCCTACCTGGTTAAATAAAGGTGTTCTCAACTAGCCTACCTGGTTAAGGTTTTTCTCAACTAGCCTACCTGGTTAAATAAAGGTGTTCTCAACTAGCCTACCTGGTTAAATAAAGGTGTTCTCAACTAGCCTACCTGGTTAAATAAAGGTGTTCTCAACTAGCCTACCTGGTTAAATAAAGGTGTTCTCAACTAGCCTACCTGGTTAAATAAAGGTGTTCTCAACTAGCCTACCTGGTTAAATAAAGGTGTTCTCAACTAGCCTACCTGGTTAAATAAAGGTGTTCTCAACTAGCCTACCTGGTTAAATAAAGGTGAAATAAAAAAACAATAAAAAACAGCAGCCCTTCTCTCTCTCAGTTTTAGAGGAGCTTGTCCCTGATACTTATCTCTCTAGACAAAGGCTTCATCCCAAATGGCAGCCTATTCCCAATATAGTGCACTACTTTCTCTCAGGGTCCATAGGACTACGGTCAAAAGTAGTGCACTATATAGGGAATAGGGTGCCATTTTGGGACATAACCAAGTCCGATCTTAAATCGGGCCTCCATCCAGACCATAATAATGGGTCTAGTTGCCTGCCAACCTTAATTCCCACCTGGCAACCACCAAGAGTAGGGTTGTGTTCAGTTGGGACAACACGGAAGAAAACACTCTGAAACAGACAGGTTCTATCTGCTGTCGCCCAATCAGAAAACGGTTATTTTTGTTGTCTGTTGGGAACACTGCTGAACTCTCTGTAGCCCCGTAGAAATATAATAACTAGAATGGACATTCATGATCTGAGGTGGCTATTGACCTATCTAGTAATTGTACTGCTACGCTGAACTCTCTGTAGCCCCGTAGAAATATAATAACTAGAATGGACATTCATGATCTGAGGTGGCTATTGACCGATCTAGTAATTGTACTGCTACGCTCAACTCTCTGTAGCCCCGTAGAAATATAATAACTAGAAAGGACATTCATGATCTGAGGTGGCTATTGACCGATCTAGTAATGTACTGCTACGCTCAACTCTCTGCAGCCCCGTAGAAATATAATAACTAGAAAGGACATTCATAATCTGAGGTGGCTATTGACCTATATAGTAATTGTACTGCTACGCTCAACTCTCTGTAGCCCCGTAGAAATATAATAACTAGAAAGGACATTCATGATCTGAGGTGGCTATTGACCTATCTAGTAATTGTACTGCTACGCTCAACTCTCTGTAGCCCCGTAGAAATATAATAACTAGAAAGGACATTCATGATCTGAGGTGGCTATTGACCTATATAGTAATTGTACTGCTACGCTCAACTCTCTGTAGCCCTGTAGAAATATAATAACTAGAAAGGACATTCATGATCTGAGGTGGCTATTGACCTATCTAGTAATTGTACTGCTACGCTCAACTCTCTGTAGCCCCGTAGAAATATAATAACTAGAAAGGACATTCATGATCTGAGGTGGCTATTGACCTATATAGTAATTGTACTGCTACGCTCAACTCTCTGTAGCCCTGTAGAAATATAATAACTAGAAAGGACATTCATGATCTGAGGTGGCTATTGACCTATCTAGTAATTGTACTGCTACGCTCAACTCTCTGTAGCCCCGTAGAAATATAATAACTAGAAAGGACATTCATGATCTGAGGTGGCTATTGACCTATCTAGTAATTGTACTGCTACGCTCAACTCTCTGTAGCCCCGTAGAAATATAATAACTAGAAAGGACATTCATGATCTGAGGTGGCTATTGACCTATCTAGTAATTGTCCTGCTACGCTCAACTCTCTGTAGCCCCGTAGAAATATAATAACTAGAAAGGACATTCATGATCTGAGGTGGCTATTGACCTATATAGTAATTGTACTGCTACGCTCAACTCTCTGTAGCCCCGTAGAAATATAATAACTGGAAAGGACATTCATGATCTGAGGTGGCTATTGACCTATCTAGTAATTTTACTGCTACGCTCAACTCTCTGTAGCCCCGTAGAAATATAATAACTAGAAAGGACATTCATGATCTGAGGTGGCTATTGACCGATCTAGTAATGTACTGCTACGCTCAACTCTCTGTAGCCCCGTAGAAATATAATAACTAGAAAGGACATTCATAATCTGAGGTGGCTATTGACCTATATAGTAATTGTACTGCTACGCTCAACTCTCTGTAGCCCCGTAGAAATATAATAACTAGAAAGGACATTCATGATCTGAGGTGGCTATTGACCTATCTAGTAATTGTACTGCTACGCTCAACTCTCTGTAGCCCCGTAGAAATATAATAACTAGAAAGGACATTCATGATCTGAGGTGGCTATTGACCTATCTAGTAATTGTACTGCTACGCTCAACTCTCTGTAGCCCTGTAGAAATATAATAACTAGAAAGGATATTCATGATCTGAGGTGGCTATTGACCTATCTAGTAATTGTACTGCTACGCTCAACTCTCTGTAGCCCCGTAGAAATATAATAACTAGAAAGGACATTCATGATCTGAGGTGGCTATTGACCTATCTAGTAATTGTACTGCTACGCTCAACTCTCTGTAGCCCCGTAGAAATATAATAACTAGAAAGGACATTCATGATCTGAGGTGGCTATTGACCTATCTAGTAATTGTCCTGCTTCGCTCAACTCTCTGTAGCCCCGTAGAAATATAATAACTAGAAAGGACATTCATGATCTGAGGTGGCTATTGACCTATCTAGTAATTGTACTGCTACGCTCAACTCTCTGTAGCCCCGTAGAAATATAATAACTAGAAAGGACATTCATGATCTGAGGTGGCTATTGACCTATCTAGTAATTTTACTGCTACGCTCAACTCTCTGTAGCCCCGTAGAAATATAATAACTAGAAAGGACATTCATGATCTGAGGTGGCTATTGACCTATCTAGTAATTTTACTGCTACGCTCAACTCTCTGTAGCCCCGTAGAAATATAATAACTAGAAAGGACATTCATGATCTGAGGTGGCTATTGACCTATCTAGTAATTGTACTGCTACGCTCAACTCTCTGTAGCCCCGTAGAAATATAATAACTAGAAAGGACATTCATGATCTGAGGTGGCTATTGACCTATCTAGTAATTGTACTGCTACGCTCAACTCTCTGTAGCCCCGTAGAAATATAATAACTAGAAAGGACATTCATGATCTGAGGTGGCTATTGACCTATCTAGTAATTGTACTGCTACGCTCAACTCTCTGTAGCCCCGTAGAAATATAATAACTAGAAAGGACATTCATGATCTGAGGTGGCTATTGACCTATCTAGTAATTGTACTGCTACGCTCAACTCGCTGTAGCCCCGTAGAAATATAATAACTAGAAAGGACATTCATGATCTGAGGTGGCTATTGACCTATCTAGTAATTTTACTGCTACGCTCAACTCTCTGTAGCCCCGTAGAAATATAATAACTAGAAAGGACATTCATGATCTGAGGTGGCTATTGACCTATCTAGTAATTGTACTGCTACGCTCAACTCTCTGTAGCCCCGTAGAAATATAATAACTAGAAAGGACATTCATGATCTGAGGTGGCTATTGACCTATCTAGTAATTGTACTGCTACGCTCAACTCTGTGTAGCCCCGTAGAAATATAATAACTAGAAAGGACATTCATGATCTGAGGTGGCTATTAACCTATATAGTAATTGTACTGCTACGCTCAACTCTGTGTAGCCCCGTAGAAATATAATAACTAGAAAGGACATTCATGGTCTGAGGTGGCTATTGACCTATCTAGTAATTGTACTGCTACGCTCAACTCTCTGTAGCCCCGTAGAAATATAATAACTAGAAAGGACATTCATGATCTGAGGTGGCTATTGACCTATCTAGTAATTGTACTGCTACGCTCAACTCTCTGTAGCCCCGTAGAAATATAATAACTAGAAAGGACATTCATGATCTGAGGTGGCTATTGACCTATCTAGTAATTGTACTGCTACGCTCAACTCTCTGTAGCCCCGTAGAAATATAATAACTAGAAAGGACATTCATGATCTGAGGTGGCTATTGACCTATCTAGTAATTGTACTGCTACGCTCAACTCTCTGTAGCCCCGTAGAAATATAA
>NW_022261981.1:8504298-8529298 GCF_002021735.2 Oncorhynchus kisutch | reverse complement strand
GCACATGAAGCAAGGCCAATGTAATCCTGGTAACCTGATAGGTTTTCAATGGATGGTATGTCATGTAAACTGTTGAACCAACCGTGGCGGTTGATTCAGGTTTTTTAAAGTTTCAAAGTTTATTCGCCACGTGCTCAGGAGACAACAGGTGTGAAACAGTACAGTGCAGCTTAGCCTGGTCCCAGATCTGTTTGTGTTGGGGTCGTCCTACAGTCGTTGTCAGATCTGTTTGTGTTGTGGTCGTCCTACGGTCGTTGTCAGATCTGTTTGTGTTGTGGTCGTCCTACGGTCGTTGTCAGATCTGTTTGTGCTGGGGTCGTCCTACGGTCGTTGTCACAAACAGATCTGGGATCAGCCTAGTGTTGCTGACTGACTGACTGGCTGACTGACTGAGTGGCTGGCAGACTGACTGACTGACTGACTGGCTGACTGAATGTGGTGGGACTGACTGACTGACTGGCTGACTGGCTGGCTGGCTGGCACCACAGACTGACTGTGTTCTGTTTTGTTTTCAGTCATTGCCGTCTGGATATACCCAGGGGACATGCCAGGAGGCCAACAAAGAAGACAACAGAGAAAAGAACAGATATCCCAACATCCTTCCATGTGAGGGGCTCCATCTCATTCTATCTACATCTATATCATTAACTAGTGATATCCCAACATCCTCCCATGTGAGGGGCTCCATCTCATTAACTAGTGATATCCCAACATCCTCCCATGTGAGGGGCTCCATCTCATTAACTAGTGATATCCCAACATCCTCCCATGTGAGGGGCTCCATCTCATTCTCTCTACATCGATATCATTAACTAGTGTCAAAGAACAACTTGATAGTCATTTGGAGCCACATTTCCTGGGTCTGTATCTATTTGCAGAGCATAAGTCAAAAGTTATTTTGGCATCGGTCAGTGATGCGAGACTCGTTCCCTAGCGACATGTATTCACACAGCAGTAGATACAGATCCTCACAGATAGTCAACTCTTCTCGTTCTGCCTGCACTTCCTTTTGACAGTTTCACTTCCTCTTTGGTCTATTCATTAATTAACCCTCGGCCCATTTTTATAGAAACTGAGACCAGGCTGAAATGTGTTCATCTTCACTCCCAACTTTTAGGATCTATTCAATACAAAATAGAGATCAAGGAATAGAATAGAGATCAAGGAATAGAATATAGATCAAGGAATAGAATAGAATAGAGATCAAGGAATAGAATAGAATAGAGATCAAGGAATAGAATGGAATAGAGATCAAGGAATAGAATGGAATAGAGATCGAATAGAATAGAGATCAAGGAATAGAATAGAGATCAAGGAATAGAATAGAATAGAGATCAAGGAATAGAATAGAATAGAGATCAAGGAATAGAATGGAATAGAGATCAAGGAATAGAATGGAATAGAGATCGAATAGAATAGAGATCAAGGAATAGAATAGAGATCAAGGAATAGAATAGAGATCAAGGAATAGAATAGAGATCGAATAGAATAGAGATCAAGGAATAGAATAGAGATCGAATAGAATAGAGATCAAGGAATAGAATAGAGATCAAGGAATAGAATAGAATAGAGATCGAATAGAATAGAGATCAAGGAATAGAATAGAGATCAAGGAATAGAATAGAGATCGAATAGAATAGAGATCAAGGAATATAATAAAATAGAGATCAAGGAATAGAATAGAGATCGAATAGAATAGAGATGAAGGAATAGAATGGAATAGAGATCAAGGAATAGAATAGAATAGAATAGAGATCGAATAGAATAGAGATCAAGGAATAGAATAAAATAGAGATCAAGGAATAGAATAGAGATAGAATAGAATAGAGATCAGGGAATAGAATAGAGATCGAATAGAGTAGAGATCAAGGAATAGAATAGAGATCAAGGAATAGAATAGAGATCAAGGAATAGAATAGAGATCAAGGAATAGAATAGAATAAAGATCGAATAGAATAGAGATCAATGAATAGAATAGAATAGAGATCGAATAGAATAGAGATCAAGGAATAGAATAGAATAGAGATAGAATGGAGTAGAGTAGAGTTCAAGGAATAGAATAGAATAGAGATCGAATAGAATAGAGATCAAGGAATAGAATAGAATAGAATAGAGATCAAGGAATAGAATAGAATAGAATAGAGATCGAATAGAATAGAGATCAAGGAATAGAATAGAATAGAGATCGAATAGAATAGAGATCAAGGAATAGAATAGAATAGAGATCAAATAGAATAGAGATCAAGGAATAGAATAGAATAGAGATCGAATAGAATAGAGATCAAGGAATAGAATAGAATAGAGATCGAATAGAATAGAGATCAAGGAATAGAATAGAATAGAGATCGAATAGAATAGAGATCAAGGAATAGAATAGAGATCAAGGAATAGAATAAAATTAAGATCGAATAGAATAGAGATCAATGAATAGAATATAATAGAGATCGAATAGAATGGAGATCAAGGAATAGAATAGAATAGAGATCGAATAGAGTAGAGTTCAAGGAATAGAATAGAATAGAGATCGAATAGAATAGAGATCAAGGAATAGAATAGAATAGAGATCAAGGAATAGAATAGAGATCGAATAGAGTAGAGATCAAGGAATAGAATAGAGATCAAGGAATAGAATTGAGATCAAGGAATAGAATAGAATAAAGATCGAATAGACCAGAGATCAATGAATAGAATAGAATAGAGATCGAATAGAATAGAGATCAAGGAATAGAATAGAGATAGAATAGAGTAGAGTTCAAGGAATAGAATAGAATAGAGATCGAATAGAATAGAGATCAAGGAATAGAATAGAATAGAGATTGAATAGAATAGAGATCAAGGAATAGAATAGAATAGAATAGAGATCGAATAGAATAGAGATCAAGAATAGAATAGAGATTGAATAGAATAGAGATCAAGGAATAGAATAGAATAGAGATCAAATAGAATAGAGATCAAGGAATAGAATAGAATAGAGATCGAATAGAATAGAGATCAAGGAATAGAATAGAATAGAATAGAGATCAAGGAATAGAATAGAATAGAGATCGAATAGAATAGAGATCAAGGAATAGAATAGAGATCAAGGAATATTATAAAATAAAGATTGGATTGGATAGAGATCAATGAATAGAATAGAATAGAGATCGAATAGAATGAAGATCAAGGAATAGAATAGAATAGAGATCAAGGAATAGAATAGAATAGAGATCAAGGAATAGAATAGAGATTGAATAGAATAGAGATCAAGGAATAGAATAGAATAGAGATCGAATAGAATAAAGATCAAGGAATAGAATAGAATAGAGATCTAATAGAGTAGAGATCAAGGAATCGAATAGAATAGAGATCTAATAGAATAGAGATCAAGGAATAGAATAGAATAGAGATCGAATAGAATAGAGATCAAGGAATAGAATAGAGATCAAGGAATAGAATAAAATAAAGATTGGATTGGATAGAGATCAATGAATAGAATAGAATAGAGATCGAATAGAATGAAGATCAAGGAATAGAATAGAATAGAGTAGAGTTCAAGGAATAGAATAGAATAGAGATCGAATAGAATAGAGATCAAGGAATAGAATAGAATAGAGATCAAGGAATAGAATATAATAGAGATCGAATAGAATAGAGATCAAGGAATAGAATAGAATAGAATAGAGATCAAGGAATAGAATAGAATAGAGATCGAATAGAATAGAGATCAAGGAATAGAATAGAGATCAAGGAATATTATAAAATAAAGATTGGATTGGATAGAGATCAATGAATAGAATAGAATAGAGATCGAATAGAATGAAGATCAAGGAATAGAATAGAATAGAGATCAAGGAATAGAATAGAATAGAGATCAAGGAATAGAATAGAGATTGAATAGAATAGAGATCAAGGAATAGAATAGAATAGAGATCGAATAGAATAAAGATCAAGGAATAGAATAGAATAGAGATCTAATAGAGTAGAGATCAAGGAATCGAATAGAATAGAGATCTAATAGAATAGAGATCAAGGAATAGAATAGAATAGAGATCGAATAGAATAGAGATCAAGGAATAGAATAGAGATCAAGGAATAGAATAAAATAAAGATTGGATTGGATAGAGATCAATGAATAGAATAGAATAGAGATCGAATAGAATGAAGATCAAGGAATAGAATAGAATAGAGTAGAGTTCAAGGAATAGAATAGAATAGAGATCGAATAGAATAGAGATCAAGGAATAGAATAGAATAGAGATCAAGGAATAGAATAGAATAGAGATCAAGGAATAGAATAGAGATCGAATAGAATAGAGATCAAGGAATAGAATAGAATAGAGATCGAATAGAATAAAGATCAAGGAATAGAATAGAATAGAGATCTAATAGAGTAGAGATCAAGGAATAGAATAGAATAGAGATCTAATAGAATAGAGATCAAGGAATAGAATAGAATAGAGATCGAATAGAATAGAGATCAAGGAATTGTCTTTACACCCATTTTGACACCAGTTTTACCTACTGGAATTGTTGTCTGAAATGTTGTGTAGAAAAGCCCTAAAGTTTCCATGTGTTTTTAACAGATGACCATTCCAGGGTGGTGTTAACACAGCTAGAAGGAAACCTCTGTTCAGACTACATCAACGCTTCCTATATCCATGTGAGTTGGGGATCTAGCTTTTTGTTTAAATGTGTGTTCTTCTTCGGCCTAAATAAGGTTGGGATAATATATATATATATATATAATAATATTAATAATAAATCATATATGTATCAACATATTATATAATCTATCATGTTATTATTCCAACCGAAACAAGACCAGTTTCCATTGTAATGTTATAAATTAACAGTGTTTTTATTTCATTTATTTGTTAGGGCTACACGGACAATAACAAATTTATCGCAGCACAAGGTAAATAAATCAATGTTGTTCTGCAGCAAATATTTAAATTAAAGTGTCACGTGTTTTTTCCAAATGTAATTAAAAAAAATATATATATGGCTGCTGGTTCCGTAATGTCAACAAAGATGAATGGGTTAATGAGCTGATGGACTGTTGTGTTCCAGGTCCTAAACAAGACACGGTAGCAGACTTCTGGAGGATGATATGGGAACAGAAGACGGCAACTATTGTCATGCTGACCAACCTGAAAGAGAGGAAAGAGGTGATTGGTTACAAGACTTCCTGGTTTTTTCACTGTCAACACTGTTCCTTTCACTTTGAGTTTCTCTATAATGTTCAACCAGCACTAGAAATACAGCAATTACTGCTACACTACTACACTGATACTAATACTATACTACTACTACACTAATACTATATTACTGCTACACTACTACACTGATACTAATACTATACTACTACTACACTAATACTATATTACTGCTACACTACTACACTGATACTAATACTATACTACTACTACACTAATACTATATTACTGCTACACTACTACACTGATACGAATACTATACTACTACTACACTAATACTATATTACTACTACAC
This sequence comes from Oncorhynchus kisutch, assembly GCF_002021735.2. Classification (NCBI taxonomy): domain Eukaryota; kingdom Metazoa; phylum Chordata; class Actinopteri; order Salmoniformes; family Salmonidae; genus Oncorhynchus; species Oncorhynchus kisutch. The sequence goes on along the minus strand of NW_022261981.1, from coordinate 8,523,808 downwards.
TAATACTATATTACTGCTACACTACTACACTGATACTAATACTATACTACTACTACACTAATACTATATTACTGCTACACTACTACACTGATACTAATACTATACTACTACTACACTAATACTATATTACTGCTACACTACTACACTGATACTAATACTATACTACTACTACACTAATACTATATTACTGCTACACTACTACACTGATACTAATACTATACTACTACTACACTAATACTATATTACTGCTACACTACTACACTGATACTAATACTATACTACTACACTAATAGTATATTACTGCTACACTACTACACTGATACTAATACTATACTGCTACTACACTAATACTATATTACTGCTACACTACTACACTGATACTAATACTATACTACTACACTAATACTATATTACTGCTACACTACTACACTGATACTAATACTATACTACTACTACACTAATACTATATTACTGCTACACTACTACACTGATACTAATACTATACTACTACTACACTGATACTATATTACTGCTACACTACTACACTGATACTAATACTATACTACTACTACACTAATACTATATTACTGCTACACTACTACACTGATACTAATACTATACTACTACTACACTAATACTATATTACTGCTACACTACTACACTGATACTAATACTATACTACTACTACACTAATACTATATTACTGCTACACTACTACACTGATACTAATACTATACTACTACTACACTAATACTATATTACTGCTACACTACTACACTGATACTAATACTATACTACTACTACACTAATACTATATTACTGCTACACTACTACACTGATACTAATACTATACTACTACTACACTAATACTATATTACTGCTACACTACTACACTGATACTAATACTATACTACTACTACACTAATACTATATTACTGCTACACTACTACACTGATACTAATACTATACTACTACTACACTGATACTATATTACTGCTACACTACTACACTGATACTAATACTATACTACTACTACACTAATACTATATTACTGCTACACTACTACACTGATACTAATACTATACTACTACACTAATACTATATTACTGCTACAATACTACACTAATACTATATTACTGCTACACTACTACACTGATACTAATACTATACTACTACTACACTAATACTATATTACTGCTACACTACTACACTAATACTATATTGCTGCTACACTACTACACTGATACTAATACTATACTACTACTACACTAATACTATATTACTGCTACACTACTACACTGATACTAATACTATACTAATACTACACTAATACTATATAACTGCTACACTACTACACTGATACTAATACTATATTACCGCTACACTACTACACTGATACTAATACTATACTACTACTACACTAATACTATATTACTGCTACACTACTTATTAGTACTACACTAATCCTATATTAGTACTACACTAATCCTATACTACTACTACTCTAATACTATATTACTGCTACACTACTACACTGATACTAATACTATATTACTACTACACTAATACTATATTAGTACTACACTAATCCTATATTAGTACAACACTAATCCTATACTACTACTACTCTAATCCTATATTACTACTACACTGATACTAATACTATACTACTACTACACTAATACTATATTAGTACTACACTAATCCTATATTGCTACTACACTAATCCTATGTTACTGCTACACTACTACAATTATACTAATAATATACTACTACTACACTAATACTATATTAGTACTACACTAATCCTATACTACTACTACTCTAATCCTATATTACTACTACACTGATACTAATAATATACTACTACTACACTAATACTATATTAGTACTACACTAATCCTATATTGCTACTACACTAATCCTATGTTACTGCTACAATACTACAATTATACTAATAATATACTACTACTACACTAATGCTATATTAGTACTACACTAATCCTATACTACTACTCTAATCCTATATTACTACCACACTGATACTAATACTATATTACTACTACACTAATACTATATTGGTACTACACTCAGCCTATGTTACTATTACACTGATACTAATACTATATTACTACTACATTAATACTATATTACTACTACACTGATACTAATACTATATTACTACTACACTCATCCTATGTTACTACTACACTAACACATTGCTGATACACTTGTCTGAGTGCCCTCAAGCCTCTGAAGTCAAGCCATCCATTTCCACTTCACAATCTCTCCTTAAACAGAGGAGGTCATCTGTCTCCATGTGTACTTTCCCCTGTGAGCAGTCCCATGGAGCTTTACCCTAGAGAGAGAGAGAGAGAGAGGGAGAGGGAGAGAGAGAGAGAGAGAGAGCTAACCTTGCAGAGATCAATAAAAACAGGAAAGAAAGGAGATTAAAATCAGCTTTTGTGCTGCTCGGAATCAATGATTAAATAATGGCTAATAAAGCCCTCTAAGTCTTTATCATAATTAGTCAGCATACTCTCTTTAAGTGGTTTTAGACTGGCTAATTCTGATTGACTGGCTGGCAGATTAAGCCCTCACATTCTCTACTGCACTCAGTGTCTACCAGTCACCTTTAGGATGGTGATGCATTCAATACACACATTCAATGCCACCCTCCTATACCCCTACAAAACTAGAATAGTCCTAGTAAGCAAAATGATGTTGAAAAGACGTCTAAAATATAGTATTTTCCAGACGTTGAAGTTAGGTTCATTTAGGTTCTGATTTGGTTCGGTCTGGAGCACACTTGATTTGGTCCAAACATAGACGTCTATGATTGGCTCAGATTTGGTCCAATCAATGTTGGTCCAATCAAGGCTGGTCCTACCGCATCAAACCTGAACCAAATACAAACGTTTATGATTGGTTCAAGGCCGGTCTGGACCGCACAAAAAAAAAAAAAAAGGACCAAATGACGTTGGCGTCTGTCTGTGCTTACTGGGATGTAGCCTACAGTGTCAGCCCGCAATGGAATTGTATGAATGTCCATCTCTGTGGTAGGCAGCCTACCATTTTTATAAAACATGCAATTACATAGGCTTTATTAGTCCAGAATCATGTGACTAATCAATGTGGCTATTTTAAGCTCTGAATATCAGCTACCCAACTTTTAATCAGGTGCTATCCTGAGCCTATTGGCAAAGTGTTTACACAGCAGGGAAATACAGAAGGACTTTCTTTTTTCACTATGTCCTTCATGTTATCTCCTGCCTGTAGGCTACAGAAAAGGCCCCGTGCTCTTTCTACCGGAGGCTATATCTGCTACAGGATTTACGTCAGATAATGTTTTTTAACAGAACGTTGGAGGAGCTCTGCAGCAATGCGTCTCTCCAACGGCACCCTGGGAATAGACAAGATAAATATTTTTTTTACACCCCCCCCCCCTTCCTGAGCACTGCTTATCACCGGGCGTCATCAGCGCTCACCTAATAAGCCCTTAGGCCACTGGTTGAGAGAAATACTCATTATTTTGGGGGCAGAAATATGTGAGGTTTTATGTTTATTTTTTTTCCTTTATTTAACGAGGCAAGTCAGTTAAGAACAAATTCTTATTTTCAATGACGGCCTGGGAACAGTGGGGTTAACTGCCTGTTCAGGGGCAGAACGACAGATTTGTACCTTGTCAACTCGGGGGTTTGAACTTGCAACCTTTCGGTTACTAGTCCAACACTCTAACCACTAGGCTACCCTGCTGTTGTTGGAGGGTGCATCTTGGTCTTGGTCAGTTTAGCTTGGAAAATGATGCCCTTGTCAATCTGCCGCAATAGATGGCCGCCTAATCCTGCCTATTGAGCGGGCCGGCCCTGGAGGGAGCTCTTCCTTCTCACTCTAATAGGTTGAAGAGTCAGGGGGAGCTAAGAAGTCAAGACAGATTTCCCCTCCCGCGTGTGAACTAATAGAATCTAATACTACAGTACTGTCTTATCTTCTATACTATGTGTACAATCTAGATGTTGTTATTGTAGGCTACATGCTAGCATAGCACTTAGAATGACCTGTAAACATGCAGTCTCCATGCTAGCATACCACTTAGAATGACCTGTAAACATGCAGTCTCCATGCTAGCATAGCACTTAGAATGACCTGTAAACATGCAGTCTCCATGCTAGCATAGCACTTAGAATGACCTGTAAACATGCAGTCTCCATGCTAGCATACCACTTCTATGCTAGCATGCAGTCTCTATGCTAGCATACCACTTAGAATGACCTGTAAACATGCAGTCTCTATGCTAGCATACCACTTAGAATGACCTGTAAACATGCAGTCTCTATGCTAGCATGCAGTCTCTATGCTAGCATACCACTTAGAATGAACTGTAAACATGCAGTCTCTATGCTAGCATAGCACTTAGAATGACCTGTAAACATGCAGTCTCCATGCTAGCATAGCACTTAGAATGACCTGTAAACATGCAGTCTCCATGCTAGCATACCACTTCTATGCTAGCATGCAGTCTCTATGCTAGCATACCACTTAGAATGACCTGTAAACATGCAGTCTCTATGCTAGCATACCACTTAGAATGACCTGTAAACATGCAGTCTCCATGCTAGCATAGCACTTAGAATGACCTGTAAACATGCAGTCTCTATGCTAGCATAGCACTTAGAATGACCTGTAAACATGCAGTCTCCATGCTAGCATACCACTTCTATGCTAGCATGCAGTCTCTATGCTAGCATAGCACTTAGAATGACCTGTAAAACATGCAGTCTCCATGCTAGCATAGCACTTAGAATGACCTGTAAACATGCATTCTCCATGCTAGCATACCACTTCTATGCTAACATGCAGTCTCCATGCTAGCATACCACTTAGAATGACCTGTAAACATGCAGTCTCCATGCTAGCATACCACTTAGAATGACCTGTAAACATGCAGTCTCCATGCTAGCATACCACTTCTATGCTAGCATGAAGTCTCCATGCTAGCATACCACTTAGAATGACCTGTAAACATGCAGTCTCTATGCTAGCATACCACTTAGAATGACCTGTAAACATGCAGTCTCCATGCTAGCATACCACTTAGAAATGCACACCCGATAATTTGTTTCATACCGTGTTGGAGTCAATTATATATATATATATTCCTGTCAATTCAGTAAATACACAGAAATTCCGATTCCAATTCTCTTCCATGCTTTTCAAAAAGGAAACTGTATCATTGAAGTTGGAATTAGGTGATTTATACTTTCTGAATGAACTGGAATTAAAATAGAACTGATTCCAACCCTGTTTTATACTAAGTTAGGGTGCTATTATAGACATTGGAACATTCTCTATGATTAAACCCTGAGTGTCCTGTGGTGACTCATTGCTTCCCTGTTTGTGTATTTCCAAACCACTAGGACAAGTGTTACCAGTACTGGCCAGACCAGGGCTGTTGGACCTATGGTAATGTCCGGGTGGCTGTGGAAGACTGCACTGTGTTGGTGGACTACACCATACGGAGGTTCTGCATACAATATGTAAGTTATTATTAGATGGTAATCATGTGGGTCATGGAGATTATAACAGTACTGTAGGTTTGTTTGGAAATGTAAGTGCCTGCCTGTCCTATACTTATTCACTTGTAGTATACTAAAGTACTATACTTATTTACTTGTAGTATACTAAAGTACTATACTTATTCACTTGTAGTATACTAAAGTACTATACTTATTCACTTGTAGTATACTAAAGTACTATACTTAATCACTTGAAGTATACTAAAGTACTACACTTATTCACTTGTAGTATACTAAAGTGATAGTAAAAGGTATTTGACTGTAAATATGTAGTCTACAGAGCTCTACAACACTGATGGACATAGAAACTTATAAACTGTGTGTTTTTTGTGTCGTGTGAATAGAGTAGACTACAGATGTAGGATCATAATTTGAGCGTTTGTAATTTCCACTTTGATATTTTAGACTTGAATTGCCCAAACGAAAAATGTATCAATCCTTACAAAAATGTCCTTTAATTATAATCTGCATAATACATACATAATTTGGCTGTCCTCATAGGAGAACCCTTTGAAGAACCCTTTTTGGTTCCATGCAGAACCCTTTTTGGTTCCATGCAGAACCCTTTTTGGTTCCATGCAGAACCCTTTTTGGTTCCATGCAGAACCCTTTTTGGTTCCATGCAGAACCCTTTCCACAGAGGTAGTATCTGGTTTATAGTAATGACTCTATGTAGTATCTGGTTTATAGTAATGACTCTATGTAGGAGCTGGTTTATAGTAATGACTATGTAGTAATGTAGTAACGGGTTTATAGTAATGACTCTATAGTAATATAGTGTCTGGTTTATAGTAATGACTCTATAGTAATGTAGTATCTGGTTTATAGTAATGACTCTATAGTAATATAGTATCTGGTTTATAGTAATGACTCTATAGTAATGTAGTGTCTGGTTTATAGTAATGACTCTATGTAGGAGCTGGTTTATAGTAATGACTCTATGTAGTTTCTGGTTTATAGTAATGACTCTATAGTAATATAGTATCTGGTAATGACTCTATGTAGTATCTGGTTTATAGTAATGCCTCTATAGTAATATAGTGTCTGGTTTATAGTAATGACTCTGTGCAGTGTCTGGTTTATAGTAATGACTCTATGTAGGGGCTGGTTTATAGTAATGACTCTATAGTAATATAGTATATGGTAATGACTCTATGTAGTATCTGGTTTATAGTAATGCCTCTATAGTAATATAGTGTCTGGTTTATAGTAATGACTCTGTGCAGTGTCTGGTTTATAGTAATGACTCTATGTAGGGGCTGGTTTATAGTAATGACTCTGTGCAGTGTCTGGTTTATAGTAATGACTCTATGTAGGGGCTGGTTTATAGTAATGACTCTATGTAGGGGCTGGTTTATAGTAATGACTCTGTGCAGTGTCTGGTTTATAGTAATGACTCTATGTAGGGGCTGGTTTATAGTAATGACTCTATGTAGGAGCTGGTTTATAGTAATGACTCTATGTAGGAGCTGGTTTATAGTAATGACTCTATGTAGGGGCTGGTTTATAGTAATGACTCTATGTAGGAGCTGGTTTATAGTAATGACTCTATGTAGGGGCTGGTTTATAGTAATGACTCTATGTAGGAGCTGGTTTATAGTAATGACTCTATGTAGGGGCTGGTTTATAGTAATGACTCTATGTAGGGGCTGGTTTATAGTAATGACTCTATGTAGGGGCTGGTTTATAGTAATGACTCTATAGTAATGTAGTATCTGGTTTATAGTAATGACTCTATAGTAATATAGTATCTGGTTTATAGTAATGACTCTATAGTAATGTAGTGTCTGGTTTATAGTAATGACTCTATGTAGGAGCTGGTTTATAGTAATGACTCTATGTAGGGGCTGGTTTATAGTAATGACTCTATAGTAATATAGTATATGGTAATGACTCTATGTAGTATCTGGTTTATAGTAATGCCTCTATAGTAATATAGTGTCTGGTTTATAGTAATGACTCTGTGCAGTGTCTGGTTTATAGTAATGACTCTATGTAGGGGCTGGTTTATAGTAATGACTCTATGTAGTGTCTGGTATAGTAATGACTCTATGTAGTATCTGATTTATAGTAATGACTCTATGTAGTATCAGGTTTATAGTAATGACTATGTAGGAGCTGGTTTATAGTAATGACTCTATAGTAATGTAGTATCTGGTTTATAGTAATGACTCTATAGTAATGTAGTGTCTGGTTTATAGTAATGACTCTACGTAGTATCTGATTTATAGTAATGACTCTATGTAGTATCAGGTATAGTAATGACTCTATGTAGTATCTAGACTAGTAATGACTCTACGTAGTATCAGCTATAGTAATGACTCTGTATGTCTGCTCTGTGTGTCGTCTCCTGTAGCAGGCCAGCGACGGCACCAAGCCCTCCAGGCTCGTCACCCAGCTCCACTTCACCAGCTGGCCTGATTTTGGGGTGCCCTTTTCCCCCATCGGCATGCTCAAGTTCCTCAAGAAAGTCAAGACGGTCAACTCCTCCTTCGCTGGGCCCATCGTGGTTCACTGCAGGTACTTTAGACTGGGGATGTAGTCTTTTAGACACATTTCAACTGTTGTACTGTATATAGTAACCTGAAGGTTACTTCCCCACCTGTCTTTAGGAAGAGAGAGAGAGAGATCTAACTGTCATGCTATAGATAGTTGACTCCTTGGCCTTCTCTGTCCTTTGTCTCGGCAGTGCTGGTGTGGGAAGGACAGGGACCTTCATTGTGATTGACGGCGTGATTGACATGATGCACCAAGAGCAGAAGATTGACGTCTTTGGTTTTGTGTCCAAGATAAGAGACCAGCGCTCACAGCTTGTACAGACAGACGTGAGTAGGCTCAAAACAACAGGGTCACAACACTATTTCATGCAATGCATCAGTCTATGTTTCTCTTAGTACTAGGACTAGCAACTGTCCAAACGTAAGCACTGTCTTCCTCTGTGGCCTCCAGATTCAGTACTCGTTCATCTACCAGGCCCTGTTGGAATACTACCTCTACGGAGACACAGAACTGGACGTGTCATCTCTGGAAGGACACCTGCACAAACTCCACAACACCCACACCCCCTTCGACAGGGTCGGCCTGGAGGAAGAGTTCAAAGTGAGAGCCAGGGGTCCTCTCTCTTCTCTGACAGGGTTGTAGTTGATAAGATAGAGCCCTTTGCTTACATGCAGCTTAGAATCCCTGAAAGTCTGTGTATCCTTATAATAGCAATTGTGGACATCGGGTATAAATTATTCTATGTTAATTTGCATTGCTCTTATTTTTGGGCCCCCCGAGTGGCTCAGCAGTGGTGTCACAATTGGCCCAGCGTCCTCCGGGTTAGGGGAGGGTCTGTCCGGGGGGGAGGGGTAGGCAGCCATTGTAAAAAATAAAATAAAAAGTTCTTAATTGACTTGCCTAGTTAAATAAAGGTCTAAAATATTAAGTCATCTATGTGTACATTTACACCCTGACACTTTCCTGCGCCCCCCCCCCCCCCCACTCCCCCTTTATCGTCCAGAAACTGACCAACATGAGGATAATGAAGGAGAACATGAGGATGGGAAATCTCCCTGCCAACATGAAGAAGAACAGAGTGCTCCAGATTATTCCATGTAAGGAACACCGGATACAACACAACAAACTGAATGAGATCTGTTTCCCCCTCAGAGTCCAGTAACTCTACATTACGTCATGCGGTTATTCTTTAACTTGTGACAGATTGTGACCCACAGATTATATTGTGTTCATAACCCCCCTCCCCTTTAAGAACGAAACGAGAGATATTATCAAATCCCTTATTCCCTTGGTTCGCTCACCTAAATTGCATTCGTGTAGAATTAACCAGGGAAATCCATTGTATATGTTACCTTTTCATATTTGGTATTCATATATTTTAAACCTTGATGCATGGGACTGACATTGAGAGATCTTTTAGTCAGGCGTCTTGTTGTTTTATCTGATAAAAACGCTCATTGTTTTTGCTGTTCTTTAGGTTGAGTGATGCGTTTCTTTCATTGCCTGCTTCTCATCTTACAAATAGTGTTTGGGAAATGAATCTGGAGGAGTGTTTTAGGGTGCATCTCAAACGGCACCCTATTCCCTATTTAGTGCACTACTATGGCACCCTATTCCCTATTTAGTGCACTACTTTTGACCAGGGTCTATAGGGCTGTGCTCAAAAGTATTGCACTCTATAGAGAATAGGTTGCCATTTGAGACGCTGGCTTTTAGGCATCTAATACGGGCGATCTATTCATAAATCAACAGTGACAGCATCACAGATGATCCAATTCCTTCTACCCCTAATTCATCTGCTCTTTCCTCAGACCGTTCGATTGTAGGGCCGTTAAGGGCCGCACCTTTAGTGAGTTAAGATGTGTGTTGGTGTAATGGAAAGGGTGAAATTACAGGGACATTTTTTTCCATGGCAGTTTCCTATAACGTCCACTAGGGGTGGGGGGCGACGTGAGTCCCTGTTACCATCTAGTAGACCCGCGCCTTGCTAGGGCGTTAGCTACGTCTCCACCTAAACCTTAACCCTAACCTAAACCTTAACCCTAACCTAAACATTAACCCTATCCCAAACCTTAACCCTAACCTAAACCTTAACCCTAACCTAAACATTAACCCTAACCTAAACCTTAACCCTATCCCAAACCTTAACTCTAACCTAAACCTTAACCCTAACCTAAACCTTAACCCTAACCTAAACATTAACCCTATCCCAAACCTTAACCCTAACCTAAACATTAACCCTAACCTAAACCTTAACCCTAACCTAAACCTTAACCCTATCCCAAACCTTAACTCTAACCTAAACCTTAACCCTAACCTAAACCTTAACCCTAACCTATACATTAACCCTATCCCAAACCTTAACTCTAACCTAAACCTTAACCCTAACCTAAACCTTAACCCTATCCCAAACCTTAACCCTAACCTAAACCTTAACCCTAACCTAAACTACTATGGCACCCTATTCCCTATTTAGTGCACTACTATGGCACCCTATTCCCTATTTAGTGCACTACTCTGGCACCCTATTCCCTATTTAGTGCACTACTATGGCACCCTATTCCCTATTTAGTGCACTACTCTGGCACCCTATTCCCTATTTAGTGCACTACTCTGGCACCCTATTCCCTATTTAGTGCACTACTATGGCACCCTATTCCCTATTTAGTGCACTACTATGGCACCCTATTCCCTATTTAGTGCACTACTATGGCACCCTATTCCCTATTTAGTGCACTACTATGGCACCCTATTCCCTATTTAGTGCACTACATTTGACCAGGGTCTATAGGGCTCAGAATGAAGGCCTTCACTTTTTGCACAGCTAAAAAATATGGCCCAAAAAAAACAGTGCCGCGTCATTAAAACGCCAAACCCATGTCGTAATTCTGCAGTTACGATGAAGGGGGTCGGTTTTTATCTGGAGATTGAGTTGTTGTGCCATTGATATACTCTGTGTACTCGGTCTTTGTAGTTATCACCCGTTTAATATGAATTGTATTTTTCAGATGACTTCAACAGAGTGATTATGTCCATGAGAAGAGGCCAAGAGTTTACTGACTACATCAATGCGTCATTTATAGATGTAAGTATATACTCAATGAGTGCACATTACAATACTCACTACTACATCAATGAGTGAACATTACAATACTCACTACTACATCAATGAGTAAACATTATCACTCCTATATCAATGAGTAAATGTTACAATACTCACTACTACATCAATGAGTAAACATTATCACTCCTATATCAATGAGTAAACATTACAATAATGTAATGTGTACTGTGGTGTACAGGAAGTTGCACCTGTCTGACATGGTGGTAATGCCTGTACTGTGTACTGTGGTGGGGTGTCTTCAGGGCTACAGGCAGAAGGACTACTTCATAGCGACCCAGGGTCCTTTATCTCACACGGTAGAGGACTACTGGAGGATGGCGTGGGAGTGGAAGTGTCACTCCGTCGTCATGCTGACGGAACTACAGGAGAGGGAGCAGGTAGGAAGGATAATCCATCGAAGAAATAGCATTTAAACAACTCATATTATATGATATGTCTCTATGCTATTCACTTACTTAACTACTGCATCTTAGTTGTCTACCGCTAGCAAGGATCCAAAACTAGGACCTCTTTGTGTTGAGCTATTGTAATATTGTAGTAGAGTACTGTTCTTAACATGATTTGAGTTATTGTAATATTGTAGTAGAGTACTGTTCTTAACATGATTTGAGTTATTGTAATATTGTAGTAGAGTACTGTTCTTAACATGATTTGAGTTATTGTAATATTGTAGTAGAGTACTGTTCTTAACATGTCTTCTATTATTTGATGGTAATAGAATCACTATGCCATCCAGTACTCAGTCTTAATCTCCTGACTGTGTCTCCTGCAGGACAAGTGTTTCCAGTACTGGCCCACAGAGGACTCAGTGACCTATGGAGACTACACTGTAGAGATGAAGGGATCCACTGTGTGTGACAGCTTCAGTGTACGGGATCTGGTACTCACCTACGGCCCAGTAAGTTTACATAGAAATACCCTGAGGTAGTGAGGGACCTAAAAGCAATAGTTTATTGAGACATTAACCTTCTTCTTACCTGTAGAGGAGTCCATGATTAATCACAGGAATAAAGTGTCTGTCATGTTAGCATATTGCTAATCTTGTAACCCTCAACCCAAATTAGACGTTTAACAGTCATCACGAGAAAGTAGAGTATTGCAAAAATCTGCATCCTAAATTATCTTTCCAAAACTTAGCAAGTGGCAAAAATTAGCTCCCAATGCTAAATGATCTGTCCAAGCCTAGCATGTTGCTAAAATTAGCTCCCAATGCTAAATGATCTGTCCACACCTAGCATGTTGGTAAAATTAGCTCCCAATGCTAAATGATCTGTCCACACCTAGCATGTTGCTAAAATTAGCTCCCAATGCTAAATGATCTGTCCAAGCCTAGCATGTTGCTATAATTAGCTCCCAATGCTAAATGATCTGTCCAAACCTAGCATGTTGCTAAGATTAGCTCCCAATGCTAAATGATCTGTCCAAACCTAGCATGTTGCTAAAATTATCTCCCAATGCTAAATGATCTGTCCACACCTAGCATGTTGCTAAAATTATCTCCCAATGCTAAATGATCTGTCCACACCTAGCATGTTGCTAAAATTAGCTCCCAATTTAAATGATCTGTCCACACCTAGCATGTTGCTAAAATTAGCTCCAAATGCTAAATGATCTGTCCACACCTAGCATGTTGCTAAAATTAGCTCCCAATGCTAAATGATCTGTCCACACCTAGCATGTTGCTAAAATTAGCTCCCAATGCTAAATGATCTGTCCTAACCTAGCATGTTGCTAAAATTAGCTCCCAATGCTAAATGATCTGTCCACACCTAGCATGTTGCTAAAATTAGCTCCCAATGCTAAATGATCTGTCCTAACCTAGCATGGGGCGGCAGCGTAGCCTAGTGGTTAGAGCGTTGGACTAGTAACCGGAAGGTTGCAAGATCAAACCCCCGAGCTGACAAGGTACAAATCTGTCGTTCTGCCCCTGAACAGGCAGTTAACCCACTGTTCCTAGGCCGTCATTGAAAATAAGAATTTGTTCTTAACTGACTTGCCTAGTTAAATAAAGGTAAAATAAAATAAAATAAAAATGTTGCTAAAATTAGCTCCCAATGCTAAATGATCTGTCCACACCTAGCATGTTGCTAAAATTAGCTCCCAATGCTAAATTATCTGTCCACACCTAGCATGTTGCTACAATTAGCATCCTGACAGCTACATTATATTTCCAAACCTGGGTTTCCATGTTTCAGGATAAGCAGACACGTCTGGTCCGCCACTTCCATTTTCACGGCTGGCCAGAGATCGGGATCCCAGCCGAAGGGAAAGGAATGATCGACATCATCGCCTCGGTGCAGAGACAGCAACAGCAGTCAGGAAACCATCCCATCATCGTACACTGCAGGTAGCTAAGACTCTGACCCTTATCACCGTGTGGTGGAATATGTTACTTTGGGAACACTTTTACACTTCACTGTTACCTAGGTAACACTCTTATACCACTTTAAATATACTTCATAACAATTCTTTATTACACATTTACTGTTACTTTGGTAACACTTTATTTTCACACATTTACTGTTACTATGGTAACACTTTATTACACACTTACTGTTACTATGGTAACACTGTATTACACATTTACTGTTACTATGGTAACGCTTTATTTTCACACATTTACTGTTACTATGGTAACACTTTATTACACATTTACCGTTACTATGGTAACACTTTATTACACATTTACTGTTACTATGGTAACACGTTATTACACATTTACTGTTACTATGGTAACACTTTATTACACATTTACTGTTACTATGGTAACACTTTTTACTTGTATAGTTTGTTGAGCATTCTTTAGGCAAGACTGTTACTGTTACTATAGCAACCCATTACAACAGTCACAAAACCCCAAAGGTCACTGTTTTTCTTGAATGTTTTGTTGTGTAGTGCTGGTGCAGGGCGAACAGGTACGTTCATTGCACTGAGCAATATCCTGGAGCGGGTCAAGGCTGAGGGCCTACTGGACGTCTTCCAGACTGTGAAGAGTTTACGGATGCAGAGGCCACATATGGTCCAGACCGTGGTGAGGACATTGACACAAATCACCATTTGTAAACCTATTTTAATTTCTAAAGAATCCAGTATTTTAACATAGTTTGGCACACATTATAGTTGACCAAGTATCTATCGGGTTCCCAATGCCATTAATAGATAATATAATAATTTATTATCCATTAAGTTTAACACAGAATGGACACTTGTCTTTGGTGCTCTGGCTTTACAGTAAACCGATCAGAACGGACGTAAAACATCGACACAGTGAACATCTACATGTTAGTTCACCGGAGTCGTGTTTAGAATTCTCCCTGATGGTTCTCAAATTCTTTCCCCAGGAACAATACGACTTCTGCTACCGGGTGGTACAAGACTTTGTGGACATTTTCTCAGACTATGCCAATTTTAAATGATGAAATATTTGCCTTACAAACATTTTTTTTTTTTGTTCAAATGTTGTTGGTCAGGCTTTGTGTTTTGTCCTTAGAAGGATTGAAAGGTTTTTCTATCTCGCTATGCACTTGTCCCTACTGTAACTAAAAACTCCATCCCTCGCTGTAATATACCGTACGTCAACGGACAAAGATTTGTAAATGCCAAAATGTAAGATTAATAATGTATATTTCACATCATGTATAATAATTATTTTGTAATGAAATTCAAGTGGGTTTTTATTTTTAAACCTTGAGTCTCTTTATTCACATGTTGTAGTAGTTGTACGATACTGTACTTTTGTTAAACATCTTGTTTATTCACACTGAGTGTTTATTTTTTCTTCTGACCGTCCTTGTTTCCTTTTGAAAAGAGGCGCTATTGTAACTGTTTTACGTGTCGATCGGCAGACCTTCCATTTAATTGCATTCTAAGAACGTTATGCGAATATTAATTAGTACGATATTCTGACATGTATTGACGCCTTCTATCTGTGACTAGAGGTGATATCTCATCTATCTTTTATTTAATTGGAAATAACCCTTTTATTTAAAAAAAAAAATATATATATATATATTAAGGTCTTTACAATGCAAGTTTTTTCAGGCACAATATCAAGAACACACAAAAAAAATTATGCAAAGTATTGAATATCAAGTTACGCCATTATTATCATTATTATTATTATTATCATCATTATTATTATTATTATTATTATTATTATTATTGTCAAGGATAATAGTTTAAAACAACATATTAAGGAATTGTAAGAATTAGTTTCCATTAACCTGATGGAAGTAGTAGCCTACTTCAGTACAGAAAATCAACATGCAACTACACATATAATAACAATTTACCAGTAGTAGTACTAATCAGTAGTACTAATCAGTAGTACTAATCAGTAGTACTAATCAGTAGTACTAATCAGTAGTACTAATCAGTAGTACTAATACAAAACATACTGCAGTTTTTTTTTTATCCACTGCACATATTCTGAAGCACATGGACATCACCCAGAATAGCACCAAGGAATAGCACAGATACATTCTGTCAAATATGTTAAATCTGAAAAGTTACAGTCATCGTTTGTATATTCATTTGTATTGCAGTTTGGATACATTTGTTTAGTTTTTTGTTAAATGTCCTGAACTGTCCATATCGTTTAGACCTGTATTATTTTACCTAGATAGGAAGTATAGGAAGGTGTCTGCTGATGCAGTTGCCAAAAACGACTATAAGAATAAACAAACACAAGTCGTTCTGATCTGACGCAACACTCAGTGTGACCTGTAAAATTAAAAGATTTGAACTTAAAAGGGCATCAAAATGAACCCGACACAATATATATACATTTTTTTTTTTTAAAGCACAAAAGATGGGCGTGTTTCATTTAAAATAACGTTCCTCAATCTGTTCATAATATATCCATGTAAATGGCATACTTTAGTATTTAGACCTCAGTGCCGTTATAGTTATACTGGCTACCACCAATCTCATGAAACACACATATCCTCATTATGGCCTTACACCATTTTGCATTGTTGTGAAAGATTAGGTCAGGGGTCAACCAAAACATTACCTCATGAACTGCAGCGGTGCTTCAACGCCAGTTTTATAAGGGCGACCTCGTATAGGAATCTGAAATAAGTCCAGCTGAATGCCAAGGGCCCAGAAGCCCCACATTTACACGCCTCTCTATTTCTATATGACATGTTGATACAACGGGAGGATGAACTTTAACCGCGTCAGATACACAATGAACCAGGAGGTTTAATAGTTGGGAATATGGAATTGTTGGATGCTTTGTTGGATGTGAGTTGTTGTTCCGGAGGAATGGCCTAACTTAACTTCACCTCTCTCTCTCTCTCTCTCTCTCTCCCTTTACTCTCTCTCTCGGCCTCTCTCTCTCTCGGCCTCTCTCTCTCTCAGCCTCTCTCTCTCTCTTGGCCCCTCTCTCTCGACCTCTCTCTCTCTCGACCTCTCTCTCTCTCCCTTTACTCTCTCTCTCGGCCTCTCTCTCTCTCCCTTTACTCTCTCTCTCGGCCTCTCTCTCTCTCGGCCTCTCTCTCTCTCTCGACCTCTCTCTCTCTCCCTTTACTCTCTCTCTCGGCCTCTCTCTCTCTCCCTTTACTCTCTCTCTCGGCCTCTCTCTCTCTCCCTTTACTCTCTCTCTCGGCCTCTCTCTCTCTCGGCCTCTCTCGCTCTCTGCCTCTCTCTCGGCCCCTCTCTCTCTCGGCCTCTCTCTCTCTCCCTTTACTCTCTCTCTCTCGGCCTCTCTCTCTCTCGGCCTCTCTCGCTCTCTGCCTCTCTCTCGACCCCTCTCTCTCTCTTGGCCCCTCTCTCTCGACCCCTCTCTCTCTCTTGGCCCCTCTCTCTCGACCTCCCTCTCTCTTGGCCCCTCTCTCTCGACCTCTCTCTCTCTCCGGCCTATTTTTGATCTGTTCTTTGATGAAGATGAAAGAGGGTGTTTTCAGGTCACACCTCTTCATCTTTAGTTTTCTGCTTTTCATTGTCGCCCTCTCTTGGATTCTCAATGTCTTTTAAATGCCAGGTTGCAATATTAAATTCATTGAAAAACCTACTTTTTGCTCTGTCAATTCACTTACACGTGATTCAGCACTGCCATCTAGTGGTGAAGAAGGGGTATATAATTATTCAGTTATATTATGATTTATGAGAACCAGTAGATGTCACTGTTAAGTTGAAATATCCTATTCTGCTCCCGAGTGGCAAAGTGGTCTAAGGCACTTTAGTGGTCTAAGAGGTGTCACTACAGTCCCTGGTTCGAATCCAGGCTGCATCACATCTGGCCGTGATTGGGAGTCCCGTAGGGCGGCGCACAATTGGCCCAGCGTCGTCCGGGGGTTGGCCCAGCGTCTTCCTGGTTTGGCCCAGCGTCGTCCTGGTTTGGCCCAGCGTCGTCCTGGTTTGGCCCAGCGTCTTCCTGGTTTGGCCCAGCGTCTTCCTGGTTTGGCCCAGCGTCTTCCTGGTTTGGCCCAGCGTCTTCCTGGTTTGGCCCAGCGTCTTCCTGGTTTGGCCCAGCGTCTTCCTGGTTTTGGGTTGTAAGTAAGAAGTTGTTTGTTAACTCACTTGTCCAGTTAAGTAAAGGACTGTTACATACAGTATACAGGGGACTGTTACATACAGTATACAGGGGACTGTTACATACAGTATACAGGTTGGAGAGGAGACTGTTACATACAGTATACAGGGGACTGTTACATACAGTATACAGGGGACTGTTACATACAGTATACAGGTTGGAGAGGGGACTGTTACATACAGTATACAGGTTGGAGAGGGGACTGTTACATACAGTATACAGGGGACTGTTACATACAGTATACAGGGGACTGTTACATACAGTATACAGGGGACTGTTACATACAGTATACAGGGGACTGTTACATACAGTATACAGGGGACAGTTACATACAGTATACAGGGGACTGTTACATACAGGGGACTGTTACATACAGTATACAGGGGAATGTGTCAGATGTGTACAGTGCGGTGTCCCTCAGGGCAGTTGCCTTGGGCCATTACTTTTCTCAATTTTTTAATTTATTTTGACAAATGATTTGCCATTGGTCTTACACAAAACTACAATGACTATGTATACTGATGTCAGCACCCAAAGCCAGTTCCTAAGGAGTTATAGTCAGTATCAGAATTGTTGATTTAATGATAAATTGGTCTTAAATACATCTAAAACAAAAATAATTGTATTTGGTTGAAAACATTCTCTAAGACCGAAATGAGTTTTCTTTTGTTTGTTTTTTGCTAAAGCCCTGTAGATAACGGTTAAAATAATAGAATTGTGCATTGGGGGGGGAAGTGGATGAGTCATGCTCAGTATTCCCACAGGGGAAGACTTGGCAGAACTGTTCCAATAACACTGGGAAGGCACCACTTGCACAGCATGGGATATATCATTACAGGATTTCACTTGAGCCGAAACGTTCATTTTTGTAAAACAGCATAATTTAGTTCATTTTTTGAAGCTTGCAGTACTCAAGTTCAATTCACAGTTAGATTTGTTTTTGTTTCTCTCCAGGAAGGAAGCCAATATCTTTAACTGTTTTTCCTACGTACAGTAATGCAGAGTATATATTCAGTAACGTTATATCGAATTGTTCCCATGCAACCAGATCGTTCCTCATAATGGTTTTGATTTAATTGCATGGCTTTAACCACAAAATGTGTCTTCTGCAGTTAATTCGGTATATTTTTCAAGTTTATTTCAACCTTATTGTTTCCTTGGAGACACCTTGTGTATCTTTACTTTGTTTGTCACAAATTAAACGTTTCCTAATTATCCACGGAGTCCCACGCTGTTTTTCTATAGTGTTGATTTATGTATTTTAATAATTGAAGATCAGGGACTCCTGTACTTGAGGCCTCATCTGCATGAGAATTACGGTATACAATTAACTGTTGATTAATCAGCTTGTTCATTTGTTTCTGATGGTAGAAGTGCAGTGACTTGCATGCAGTTTGAATAAATACTCTGTGAAACTGGGTGACGGGGTGCAGAGGTTTTCTTTACAAACTGCTTCAATGAGGCAGAGAAACAATGCAGCTGAATTACCACGGTCAGGACAAACAGAGAGAGAGGCTGCCAGAGCAGCTGAATTACCACGGTCAGGACAAACAGAGAGAGGCTGCCAGAGCAGCTGAATTACCACGGTCAGGACAAACAGAGAGAAGCTGCCAGAGCAGCTGAATTACCACGGTCAGGACAAACAGAGAGAGGCTGCCAGAGCAGCTGAATTACCACGGTCAGGACAAACAGAGAGACGCTGCCAGAGCAGCTGAATTACCACGGTCAGGACAAACAGAGAGAGGCTGCCGAGCAGCTGAATTACCACGGTCA
>NW_022261981.1:8416798-8499298 GCF_002021735.2 Oncorhynchus kisutch | reverse complement strand
AGAGAGAGAGAGAGAGAGAGAGAGAGAGAGAGAGAGAGAGAGAGAGAGAGAGAGAGAGAGAGAGAGAGAGAGAGAGAGAGAGAGAGAGCAGTCAGTTAGACTTTAGAGGGAGTCCTGTTTCCCTGGATCAGTCTCTGTCTATGGCAGGAACAGAGTGACCAGTCTCTGTCTATTACAGGAACAGAGTGACCAGTCTCTGTCTATTACAGGAACAGAGTGACCAGTCTCTGTCTATGTCAGGAACAGAGTGACCAGTCTCTGTCTATTACAGGAACAGAGTGGCCAGTCTCTGTCTATGGCAGGAACAGAGTGACCAGTCTCTGTCTATTACAGGAACAGAGTGACCAGTCTCTGTCTATTACAGGAACAGAGTGACCAGTCTCTGTCTATGGCAGGAACAGAGTGACCAGTCTCTGTCTATGGCAGGAACAGAGTGGCCAGTCTCTGTCTATGGCAGGAACAGAGTGACCAGTCTCTGTCTATTACAGGAACAGAGTGACCAGTCTCTGTCTATTACAGGAACAGAGTGACCAGTCTCTGTCTATGGCAGGAACAGAGTGACCAGTCTCTGTCTATGGCAGGAACAGAGTGGCCAGTCTCTGTCTATGGCAGGAACAGAGTGACCAGTCTCTGTCTATTACAGGAACAGAGTGACCAGTCTCTGTCTATTACAGGAACATAGTGGCATAGACGGACAGACAGACAGACAGACAGACAGACAGACAGACAGACAGACAGACAGACAGACAGACAGACAGACAGACAGACAGACAGGTTACATATACAGTGGGGAGAACAAGTATTTGATACACTGCCGATTTTGCAAGTTTTCCTTCTTACAAAGCATGTAGAAGTCTGTAATTTTATCATAGGTACACTTCAACTGTGAGAGACGGAATCTAAAACAAAATCCAGAAAATCACATTGTATGATTCTTAAGTAACTAATTTGCATTTTATTGCATGACATAAGTATTTGATACATCAGAAAAGCAGAACTTAATATTTGGTAAAGAAAACCTTTGTTTGCAATTACTTTTGGCCTGGGAGGAAGGCTCTGGAAAAAAGACTCTGGAAGGAAGGCTAAGGGAGGAAGGCTCTGGGAGTAAGACTCTGGGAGGAAGACTCTGGGAGGAAGACTCTGGAAGGAAGGCTCTGGGAGGAAGGCTCTGGAAGGAAGACTCTGGGAGGAAGGCTCTGGGAGGAAGATTCTGGGAGGAAGGCTCTGGGAGGAAGGCTCTGGGAGGAAGACTCTGGAAGGAAGGCTCTGGGAGGAAGGCTCTGGGAGGAAGGCTCTGGGAGGAAGACTCTGAGAGGAAGGCTCTGGGAGGAAGGCTCTGGGAGGAAGACTCTGGAAGGAAGGCTCTGGGGGAAGGCTCTGGGAGGAAGGCTCTGGGAGGAAGACTCTGGGAGGAAGGCTCTGGGAGGAAGACTCTGGGAGGAAGGCTCTGGGAGGAAGGCTCTGGGAGGAAGTCTCGGGGAGAAAGGCACTGGAAGGAAGAGTCTGGGAGAAAGGCCCTGGAACGAATTCTCTGGAATGAAGGCTGGCAGAAGCCCTCATCTAGTTAATCTCCCTGTACATGGCAGCCTGCAACAAAGACTTCAATATTAATGCTCCGGGCCATGATGTAGCACCTGTAGAGCTGTCTCTCTCTGCTCCGCCTCTCTCTCTGCTCTGTCTCTCTGTCTGTCTCTGCCTCTCTCTCTGCTCTGCCTCTCTCTCTGCTCTGTTACTCTCTCTGCTCTGCCTCTCTCTCCGCTCTGTTACTCTCTCTGTTCTGCCTCTCTCTCTGCTCTGCCTCTCTCTCTGCTCTACCTCTCTCTGCTCTGCCTCTCTCTCTCTCTCTCTGCTCTGTCTCTCTCTCTCTGTCTCTCTCTCTCTCTCTGCTCTGTCTCTCTCTCTCTGTCTCTCTCTCTCTCTGCTCTGTCTCTCTCTGCTCTGCCTCTCTCTCTGCTCTGCCTCTCTCTCCGCTCTGTTACTCTCTCTGCTCTGCCTCTCTCTCCGCTCTGTTACTCTCTCTGTTCTGCCTCTCTCTCTGCTCTGCCTCTCTCTCTGCTCTACCTCTCTCTGCTCTGCCTCTCTCTCTCTCTCTCTGCTCTGTCTCTCTCTCTCTGTCTCTCTCTCTCTCTCTCTCTGCTCTGCCTCTCTCTCTCTCTCTCTCTGCTCTGCTCTGCCTCTCTCTCTCTCTCTCTCTGCTCTGTCTCTCTCTCTCTGTCTCTCTCTCTCTCTCTGCTCTGTCTCTCTCTGCTCTGCCTCTCTCTGCTCTGTCTCTCTCTGCTCTGCCTCTCTCTCTCTGCTCTCTCTCTCTCCCTCCCTCCCTGCTAGCTGCTCTCTCTTCTCTTCTCTCTTCCCGGCGCTCACACCCTGTCACATACAAGGGGTAGGAACAGAGCAGAGCAGAGGGCTGTCAGAGCAGACAGGGCTTTAGGGACCTCCCAGGCCACTGGATGCAGTCTGGGAAAGAAACTTTGATGTAAGCTTGTAATCATGGCGCTACGGGCTCAATTGCTTAGTCGACAAACACCGAACAAAGCTTGTCAGTCAAAAGTGTGAAAAACAAACAAAATAAAATGCCGTAGTTATGTGCCAGTGAATGGTGTGACTTCAAAAGGAATACTGCAGAAGTTAAAGCTGGTTCTAGAAAATAAAAGACAGTAATTGTCTCTTTGTTCACATTATTATTATATTTTTGCGACATGTCTCTGAGAAAATGTGGTTGAGAAAAGACAGACCTAACCAAGAGTATTGTGGATGTACAGTAGGAACTACTGCTGCAGTGTGCGGACTAGTGGATGTACAGTAGGAACTACTGCTACAGTGTGTGGACTAGTGGATGTACAGTAGTTCCTACTGCTGCAGTGTGTGGACTAGTGGATGTACAGTAGGAACTACTGCTGCAGTGTGTGGACTAGTGGATGTACAGTAGGAACTACTGCTGCAGTGTGTGGACTAGTGGATGTACAGTAGGAACTACTGCTGCAGTGTGTGGACTAGTGGATGTACAGTAGGAACTACTGCTGCAGTGTGTGGACTAGTGGATGTACAGTAGGAACTACTGCTGCAGTGTGTGGACTAGTGGATGTACAGTAGGAACTACTGCTGCAGTGTGTGGACTAGTGGATGTACAGTAGGAACTACTGCTGCAGTGTGTGGACTAGTGGATGTACAGTAGGAACTACTGCTGCAGTGTGTGGACTAGTGGATGTACAGTAGGAACTACTGCTGCAGTGTGTGGACTAGTGGATGTACAGTAGGAACTACTGCTGCAGTGTGTGGACTAGTCGATGTACAGTAGGAACTACTGCTGCAGTGTGTGGACTAGTGGATGTACAGTAGGAACTACTGCTACAGTGTGTGGACTAGTGGATGTACAGTAGGAACTACTGCTGCAGTGTGTGGACTAGTGGATGTACAGTAGGAACTACTGCTGCAGTGTGTGGACTAGTGGATGTACAGTAGGAACTACTGCTACAGTGTACGGACTAGTGGATGTACAGTAGGAACTACTGCTACAGTGTGCGGACTAGTGGATGTACAGTAGGAACTACTGCTACAGTGTGTGGACTATTCATCCGCACGATCAACGAACTGAAGGAAATATCACTCAGCATCAACACCTGAAACTTGCCTACTGCTGTGTTCAAATCGTCACCATTTCAAACTGTCGTAACGAGGGAGAGGAAAGATGATTTAGAAATGAACTGAAATGGTGAAAGTGATTCCATTTGAAACGTGCCTCCTCGTGCCTTCTCCTCCTCCTCTGCACCACCAGCAGCATCAGCAGGAACATTGATTGAGAAGAGAAGAGACGGGAAGGGAGACTCTCTCCATCACTCAGTCAGGAAAAAAAACCTCAGCAGCTAGCACATTGCTTTCATCTTTAATTAGGGGCCATGTTTGAAGCCAGGCAGTCACTCACTCCAAACTTTGACAGATTTTTGATTATTTTCAAAGCTGACAGTTAACAGGCAAGACTGCAGGACCCCCAGTGCCCACTGAATTAAATATGGATTATGAAAATGAATGACTCATTATGGCATGAAATAACTTTAATTACCAAACGGTTAACTAATTTGGGAGGGAAGAAATGTATGTTGTTATTGATTGACATGTTGAATATGATGGGATTTCAGTAGATGGAACAACGATTTTTTATCAAAGCCAACCGAGATTCAGAGAGGTTCATGTAAAGTATTCATCATTTGAACTACTGCCCATACTATAGTGTCTGAGAGATAACTACTGCCCAAACTACAGTGTCTGAGAGATAACTACTGCCCATACTACAGTGTCTGAGAGATAACTACTGCCCATACTACAGTGTCCGAGAGATAACTACTGCCCATACTACAGTGTCTGAGAGATAACTACTGCCCAAACTATAGTATATGAGAGATAACTACTGCCCATACTATAGTATCTTAGAGATAACTACTGCCCATACTATAGTATCTGAGAGATAACTACTGCCCATACTACAGTGTCTGAGAGACAACTACTGCCATACTATAGTATCTGAGAGATAACTACTGCCCATACTATAGTGTCTGAGAGATAACTACTGCCCAAACTACAGTATCTGAGAGATAACTACTGCCCATACTACAGTGTCTGAGAGATAACTACTGCCCATACTATAGTATCTGAGAGATAACTACTGCCCATACTACAGTGTCTGAGAGATAACTACTGCCCATACTACAGTGTCCGAAAGATAACTACTGCCTATACTACAGTGTCTGAGAGATAACTAATGCCCAAACTACAGTATCTGAGAGATAACTGCTGCCCATACTACAGTGTCTGAGAGATAACTACTGCCCATACTACAGTGTCTGAGAGATAACTACTGCCCATACTACAGTGTCTGAGAGATAACTACTGCCCATACTACAGTGTCTGAAAGATAACTACTGCCCATACTATAGAATCTGAGAGATAACTACTGCCCATACTATAGTATCTGAGAGATAACTACTGCCCATACTATAGTATCTGAGAGATAACTACTGCCCATACTATAGTATCTGAGAGATAACTACTGCCCATACTATAGTATCTGAGAGAAAACTACTGCCCATACTATAGTATCTGAGAGAAAACTACTGCCCATACTACAGTGTCTGAGAGATAACTACTGCCCATACTATAGTATCTGAGAGATAACTACTGCCCATTCTACAGTGTCCGAGAGATAACTACTGCCCATACTATAGTATCTGAGAGATAACTACTGCCCATACTATAGTATCTGAGAGATAACTACTGCCCACACTATAGTATCTGAGAGATAACTACTGCCCATACTATAGTATCTGAGAGATAACTACTGCCCATACTATAGTATCTGAGAGATAACTACTGCCCATACTATAGTGTCTGAGAGATAACTACTGCCCAAACTATAGTGTATATGAGAGATAATTACCTCCTATAATATAGTGTATATGAGAGATAACTACTGCCCATACTATAGTGTCTGAGAGATAACTACTGCCCATACTATAGTATCTGAGAGATAACTACTGCCCATACTATAGTATCTGAGAGATAACTACTGCCCATACTATAGTATCTGAGAGATAACTACTACTGCCCAAACTATAGTATCTGAGAGATAACTACTGCCCATACTATAGTATCTGAGAGATAACACTGCCCATACTATAGTATCTGAGAGATAACTACTACCTGCCCAAACTATAGTATCTGAGAGATAACTACTGCCCATACTATAGTATCTGAGAGATAACTACTGCCCATACTATAGTATCTGAGAGATAACTACTTGCCCATACTATAGTATCTGAGAGATAACTACTGCCCATACTACAGTGTCCCGAGAGATAACTACTGCCCATACCATAGTATCTGAGAGATAACTACTGCCCATACTATAGTATCTGAGAGATAACTACTGCCCATACTATAGTATCTGAGAGATAACTGCTGCCCATACTATAGTATCTGAGAGATAACTACTGCCCATACTAGTGTCCGAGAGATAACTGCTGCCCATACTATAGTATCTGAGAGATAACTACTGCCCATACTAGTGTCTGAGAAGAGATCACTACTACCCATGCTATAGTGTATTTGAGAGATAACTACTGCCCATTCTATAGTATCTGAGAGATAACTACTGCCCATACTATAGTATCTGAGAGATAACTACTGCCCATACTAGTGTCTGAGAAGAGATCACTACTGCCCATATTATAGTGTATATGAGAGATAACTACTGCCCATACTATAGTATCTGAGAGATAACTACTACTGCCCATACTATAGTGTCAGAGAGATAACTACTGCCCATACTATAGTGTCAGAGAGATAACTACTGCCCATGCTATAGTATCTGAGAGATAACTACTGCCCATACTATAGTGTCTGAAAGATAACTACTGCCAATACTATATTATCTAAGAGATAACTTCTGCCCATACTATAGTGTATATGAGAGATCACTACTGCCCATACTATAGTGTATATGAGAGATAACTACTGCCCATACTATAGTATCTGAGAGATAACTACTGCCCATACTATAGTGTCAGAGAGATAACTACTGCCCATACTATAGTGTCAGAGAGATAACTACTGCCCATGCTATAGTATCTGAGAGATAACTACTGCCCATACTATAGTGTCTGAGAGATAACTACTGCCCAAACTACAGTATCTGAGAGATAACTACTGCCCATACTATAGTATCTGAGAGATAACTACTGCCCATACTATAGTATCTGAGAGATAACTACTGCCCATACTATAGTGTCTGAGAGATAACTACATATAGGAGCTGTATTTAACTAAAATAAAATGCAATGTGAGAGATGGAGAGAGAGAGAGTATATTTCACACATATCTACTGGGTGACATCACAGTGTGACATCACAGTGTGACATGACAGCAGAGAGACAGGCAAAGAGAGAGAGAGAGATGGAGAGAGAGAGAGAGTATATTTCACACGTATCTACTGGGTGACATCACAGTGTGACATCACAGCAGAGAGACAGGCAAAGAGAGAGAGTATATTTCACCCATATCTACTGGGTGACATCATATTTCACTTTTGTTTATTATCTATTTCACTTGCTTTGCTAATAAATCCCCTTAAACTGAAATTGAATTGAAATTGAATTGAGAGGGAGAGGCAGAGAGGGAGAGGCAGAGAGCGAGAGGGAGAGAGAGAGAGAAGGAGAGAGGAGAGAGACAAGCAGAGAGAGAGAGAGAGAGAAGGAGAGAGCGAGAGAGCGAGAGAGAGAGAGAGAGAGAGAGAGAGAGAGAGAGAAAGAGAGAGAGAGAGAGAGGATAATAAGGAGAGAGAGAACAAGCAGAGAGAGAGAGAGAAGGAGAGAAGAGAGAGAAGGAGAGAGAGAGAGAGAGAAGATAGAGAGACAAGCAGAGAGAGAGAGAGAGAGAGAGAGAGAAGGATAGAAGGAGAGAGAGAACAAGCAGAGAGCGAGAGAGAATGAGGAGAGGCAAAGAGCGAGAGAGAGAGAGAAGAGAGATGAGAGAGAGAGAGAGAGAGAGAGAGAGGATAGAGAGGACAAGCAGAGAGAGAGCGAAGAGAGAGAGAGAGAGAGAAGGATAGAAGGAGAGAGGAGAACAAGCAGAGAGCTGACGAGAGAATGACGAGAGCAAAAGAGAGAGAGAAGAGAGAGAGAGAGAGAGACGAGAGGAAGAGAGAGAGAGACAAGCAGAGAGAGAGCGGAGGAAGAGGAACAGCCAGAGGAGAGGGAGAGAGGAGGAGAGAAGGGGGGAGCAGAGGAGAGAAGGAGAGACAAGCAGAGAGAGAGGGAGAGCTGAGAGAGAGAGAGAGAGAAGGAGAGAAGGGAGAGAGAGAGAGACATAGCCAGAGAGAGAGAGAGAGAGAGAGAGAAGAAGACAGGTGCGGAGAGGAGAGAGACACAGAGAGAGAGAGAGAGGCAGAGAGCGAGATAGTGAGAGAGAGAGAGAGAGAGAGAGAGAGAGAGAGAGAGAGAGAGAGAGAGAGGCTAACGAAACAATAAAGAAATCCAATCCTACCTCAGTATTGAAATTCTGTGTTCAAATTAAAGACACCTTTTATTCTAGTTTTACTTACGTGAGGCCCTGCTGATGTTCCTGGAGAATGTCTGTTTTAAAAGTCAATATATCTCCAAAGTCTCTCCAGTCCTAACCTAGCCTAATGTAATCCTGCAACATTGAACCAGACCTAAATTCACCGCTCTCTTTCACCAGGAGAATATATTGTGTTAGATAGTGAATAAGAGTGTTCTCAGGAGAGAAGGGACATTCAGAGCTGAGCTGAGCTGAGTGGTTCGGTGGGGAAGAGACGTCGTACCGTCTGTGTCATTTGCATCGTGCATTAGCCTATAAGCAAATCACAGAACCACTCATTCTGGCACTATTGGAAAAAAACTACCCCCGAAAAAATGTAATTACCCCCAGTATGACTGATGCCCAAAGCAGCGTGCAGGCAGTGCTGGCTGGGCCTGTAGTTGGGTCCTAAACGGCTTGCTGCTCTCCACCATCTTAAGTATCCAAATGCTTATTGAGTGTCGGGGCCGCTGGGGGCTTGTCGGCCTTTCTGAAGGTTGTTCTATACCGTTGCTTTTTGGTGGATAAAGGCTGCAAGGACCGTCTTTTAGCTGGTTTGGACTCATGTTGTGTTTCTATTTGCTATTTGATTTGGGCCCCACCGGGGGGACGACGTCATTTAGACACGTCTAGAGTGGCTTTTCGGTCTGGACTGACAAAGACAGGCAGGTGATCGTTAAAAACTATCCTCCCCTTTTCGCTTTTCTCTCTTGTAAAATATACAGACGTTTTAACGTTTTAACCTGAGGAACCTTCTAGCTCTCTAAGACATGACCCGGGGGCTCTAGGTCCATAGACACGGCTTGGCTGTCTTTGTGGTGTAGGTGTTGAGGAAATCCCAGAGAAAGAATTTGTCTTGACAGAAAGATAGTTGTGTGCTCCGTGGATATATCTACATATGACGCCCGTCTATAAGGTATACTAGCTGGGAAACTGTAACAACAGAAATGTATCTGATAATGAAATATTTTGTGTACTCAATTACACTCCATGAACTACCACAGTACATCACTTCCTTGAACTGATCAGGACCCCTAGAATCAGTCAATACATCTCTACGTTGGAGGAGATGTTGGTATCTACACTATGTTAGGGGAGATGTTGGTATCTACACTACGTTGGGTGTCTACACTACGTTGGGGGAGACGTTGGGTATCTACACTACGTTGGGGGAGATGTTAGCATCTACACTACGTTGGGGGAGATGTTGGTATCTACACTACGTTGGGGGAGATGTTGGTATCTACATTACGTTAGGGGAGATGTTGGTATCTACACTACGTTAGGGGAGATGTTGGTATCTACACTACGTTGGGGGAGATGTTGGTATCTACACTATGTTGGGGGAGATGTTGGTATCTACACTACGTTAGGGGAGATGTTGGTATCTACACTACGTTAGGGGAGATGTTGGTATCTACACTATGTTGGGGGAGATGTTGGTATCTACACTACGTTGAGTATCTACACTACATTGGGGAAGATGTTGGTATATACACTACGTTGGGGGAGATGTTGGTATCTACACTACGTTGGGTATCTACACTATGTTGGGGGAGATGTTGGTATCTACACTACGTTGGGTATCTACACTACGTTGGGGGAGATGTTAGCATCTACACTACGTTGGGTATCTACACTACGTTGGGGGAGATGTTGGTATCTACATTACGTTGGGTATCTACACTACGTTGGGGGAGATGTTGGTATCTACACTACGTTGGGGGAGACGTTGGGTATCTACACTACGTTGGGGGAGATGTTAGCATCTACACTACGTTGGGGGAGATGTTGGTATCTACACTACGTTGGGGGAGATGTTGGTATCTACACTACGTTAGGGGAGATGTTGGTATCTACACTACGTTAGGGGGGATGTTGGTATCTACACTACGTTGGGGGAGATGTTGGTATCTACACTACGTTGGGGGAGATGTTGGTATCTACACTACGTTAGGGGAGATGTTGGTATCTACACTACGTTAGGGGAGATGTTGGTATCTACACTATGTTGGGGGAGATGTTGGTATCTACACTATGGTGAGTATCTACACTACATTGGGGAAGATGTTGGTATCTACACTACGTTGGGGGAGATGTTGGTATCTACACTACGTTGGGTATCTACACTATGTTGGGGGAGATGTTGGTATCTACACTACGTTGGGTATCTACACTACGTTGGGGGAGATGTTAGCATCTACACTACGTTGGGTATCTACACTACATTGGGGGAGATGTTGGTATCTACACTACGTTGGGTATCTACAGTACGTTGGGGGAGATGTTGGTATCTACACTACGTTGGGGGAGATGTTGGTATCTACACTACGTTGGGGGAGATGTTGGTATCTACACTACGTTGGGGGAGATGTTTGGATCTACACTACGTTGGGTATCTAAACTACGTTGGGGGAGATGTTGGTATCTACACTACGTTGTGTATCTACACTACGTTCGGGGAGATGTTGGTATCTACACTACGTTGGGGGAGATGTTGGGATCTACACTACGTTGGGTATCTACACTATGTTGGGGGAGATGTTGGTATCTCCACTACGTTGGGGGAGATGTTGGTATCTACACGTTGGGTATCTACACTACGTTGGGGGAGATGTTGGTATCTACACTACGTTGGGTATCTACACTACGTTGGGGGAGATGTTGGTATCTACACTACGTTGGGGGAGATGTTGGTATCTACACTACGTTGGGGGAGATGTTGGTATCTACACTACGTTGGGGGAGATGTTGGTATCTACACTACGTTGGGGGAGATGTTGGTATCTACACTACGTTGGGTATCTACACTACATTGGGGGAGATGTTGGTATCTACACTACGTTGGGTATCTACACTACATTGGGGGAGATGTTGGTATCTACACTACGTTGGGAGAGATGTTGGTATCTACACTATGTTGGGGGAGATGTTGGGATCTACACTACGTTGGGGGAGATGTTGGTATCTACACTACGTTGGGGGAGATGTTGGTATCTACACTACGTTAGGGGAGATGTTGGTATCTACACTACGTTAGGGGGGATGTTGGTATCTACACTACGTTGGGGGAGATGTTGGTATCTACACTACGTTGGGGGAGATGTTGGTATCTACACTACGTTAGGGGAGATGTTGGTATCTACACTACGTTAGGGGAGATGTTGGTATCTACACTATGTTGGGGGAGATGTTGGTATCTACACTATGGTGAGTATCTACACTACATTGGGGAAGATGTTGGTATCTACACTACGTTGGGGGAGATGTTGGTATCTACACTACGTTGGGTATCTACACTATGTTGGGGGAGATGTTGGTATCTACACTACGTTGGGTATCTACACTACGTTGGGGGAGATGTTAGCATCTACACTACGTTGGGTATCTACACTACATTGGGGGAGATGTTGGTATCTACACTACGTTGGGTATCTACAGTACGTTGGGGGAGATGTTGGTATCTACACTACGTTGGGGGAGATGTTGGTATCTACACTACGTTGGGGGAGATGTTGGTATCTACACTACGTTGGGGGAGATGTTTGGATCTACACTACGTTGGGTATCTAAACTACGTTGGGGGAGATGTTGGTATCTACACTACGTTGGGTATCTACACTACGTTGGGGGAGATGTTGGTATCTACACTACGTTGGGGGAGATGTTGGGATCTACACTACGTTGGGTATCTACACTATGTTGGGGGAGATGTTGGTATCTCCACTACGTTGGGGGAGATGTTGGTATCTACACTACGTTGGGGTAGATGTTGGTATCTACACGTTGGGTATCTACACTACGTTGGGGGAGATGTTGGTATCTACACTACGTTGGGTATCTACACTACGTTGGGGGAGATGTTGGTATCTACACTACGTTGGGGGAGATGTTGGTATCTACACTACGTTGGGGGAGATGTTGGTATCTACACTACGTTGGGGGAGATGTTGGTATCTACACTACGTTGGGGGAGATGTTGGTATCTACACTACGTTGGGTATCTACACTACATTGGGGGAGATGTTGGTATCTACACTACGTTGGGTATCTACACTACATTGGGGGAGATGTTGGTATCTACACTACGTTGGGAGAGATGTTGGTATCTACACTATGTTGGGGGAGATGTTGGGATCTACACTACGTTGGGTATCTACACTACGTTGGGGGAGATGTTGGTATCTCCACTACGTTGGGGGAGATGTTGATATCTACACATTGGGTATCTACACTCCGTTGGGGGAGATGTTGGTATCTACACTACGTTGGGTATCTACACTACATTGGGGGAGATGTTGGTATCTACACTACGTTGGGGGAGATGTTGGTATCTACACTACGTTGGGTATCTACACTACATTGGGGGAGATGTTGGTATCTACACTACGTTGGGGGAGATGTTGGTATCTACACTACGTTGGGTATCTACACTACGTTGGGGGAGATGTTGGTATCTACACTTTGGGCATCTACACTACGTTGGGGAAGATGTTGGTATCTACACTACGTTGGGGGAGATGTTGGTATCTACACGTTGAGTATCTACACTACGTTGGGGGAGATGTTGGTATCTACACGTTGAGTATCTACACTACGTTGGGTATCTACACTACATTGGAGGAGATGTTGGTATCTACACTACGTTGGGGGAGATGTTGGTATCTACACTATGTTGGGGGAGATGTTGGTATCTACACTACGTTGAGAATCTACACTACATTGGGGGAGATGTTGGTATCTACACTACGTTGAGTATCTACACTACATTGGGGAAGATGTTGGTATCTACACTAAGTTGGGGGAGATGTTGGTATCTACACTACGTTGGGGGAGATGTTGGTATATACACTACGTTGGGGGAGATGTTGGTATCTACACTACGTTGGGTATCTACACTATGTTGGGGGAGATGTTGGTATATACACTACGTTGGGGGAGATGTTGGTATCTACACTACGTTGGGTATCTACACTATGTTGGGGGAGATGTTGGTATCTACACTACGTTGGGTATCTACACTACGTTGGGGGAGATGTTAGCATCTACACTACGTTGGGTATCTACACTACGTTGGGGGAGATGTTGGTATCTACATTACGTTGGGTATCTACACTACGTTGGGGGAGATGTTGGTATCTACACTACGTTGGGGGAGACGTTGGGTATCTACACTACGTTGGGGGAGATGTTAGCATCTACACTACGTTGGGGGAGATGTTGGTATCTACACTACGTTGGGGGAGATGTTGGTATCTACACTACGTTAGGGGAGATGTTGGTATCTACACTACGTTAGGGGGGATGTTGGTATCTACACTACGTTGGGGGAGATGTTGGTATCTACACTACGTTGGGGGAGATGTTGGTATCTACACTACGTTAGGGGAGATGTTGGTATCTACACTACGTTAGGGGAGATGTTGGTATCTACACTATGTTGGGGGAGATGTTGGTATCTACACTATGGTGAGTATCTACACTACATTGGGGAAGATGTTGGTATCTACACTACGTTGGGGGAGATGTTGGTATCTACACTACGTTGGGTATCTACACTATGTTGGGGGAGATGTTGGTATCTACACTACGTTGGGTATCTACACTACGTTGGGGGAGATGTTAGCATCTACACTACGTTGGGTATCTACACTACATTGGGGGAGATGTTGGTATCTACACTACGTTGGGTATCTACAGTACGTTGGGGGAGATGTTGGTATCTACACTACGTTGGGGGAGATGTTGGTATCTACACTACGTTGGGGGAGATGTTGGTATCTACACTACGTTGGGGGAGATGTTTGGATCTACACTACGTTGGGTATCTAAACTACGTTGGGGGAGATGTTGGTATCTACACTACGTTGTGTATCTACACTACGTTCGGGGAGATGTTGGTATCTACACTACGTTGGGGGAGATGTTGGGATCTACACTACGTTGGGTATCTACACTATGTTGGGGGAGATGTTGGTATCTCCACTACGTTGGGGGAGATGTTGGTATCTACACGTTGGGTATCTACACTACGTTGGGGGAGATGTTGGTATCTACACTACGTTGGGTATCTACACTACGTTGGGGGAGATGTTGGTATCTACACTACGTTGGGGGAGATGTTGGTATCTACACTACGTTGGGGGAGATGTTGGTATCTACACTACGTTGGGGGAGATGTTGGTATCTACACTACGTTGGGGGAGATGTTGGTATCTACACTACGTTGGGTATCTACACTACATTGGGGGAGATGTTGGTATCTACACTACGTTGGGTATCTACACTACATTGGGGGAGATGTTGGTATCTACACTACGTTGGGAGAGATGTTGGTATCTACACTATGTTGGGGGAGATGTTGGGATCTACACTACGTTGGGGGAGATGTTGGTATCTACACTACGTTGGGGGAGATGTTGGTATCTACACTACGTTAGGGGAGATGTTGGTATCTACACTACGTTAGGGGGGATGTTGGTATCTACACTACGTTGGGGGAGATGTTGGTATCTACACTACGTTGGGGGAGATGTTGGTATCTACACTACGTTAGGGGAGATGTTGGTATCTACACTACGTTAGGGGAGATGTTGGTATCTACACTATGTTGGGGGAGATGTTGGTATCTACACTATGGTGAGTATCTACACTACATTGGGGAAGATGTTGGTATCTACACTACGTTGGGGGAGATGTTGGTATCTACACTACGTTGGGTATCTACACTATGTTGGGGGAGATGTTGGTATCTACACTACGTTGGGTATCTACACTACGTTGGGGGAGATGTTAGCATCTACACTACGTTGGGTATCTACACTACATTGGGGGAGATGTTGGTATCTACACTACGTTGGGTATCTACAGTACGTTGGGGGAGATGTTGGTATCTACACTACGTTGGGGGAGATGTTGGTATCTACACTACGTTGGGGGAGATGTTGGTATCTACACTACGTTGGGGGAGATGTTTGGATCTACACTACGTTGGGTATCTAAACTACGTTGGGGGAGATGTTGGTATCTACACTACGTTGGGTATCTACACTACGTTGGGGGAGATGTTGGTATCTACACTACGTTGGGGGAGATGTTGGGATCTACACTACGTTGGGTATCTACACTATGTTGGGGGAGATGTT
This sequence comes from Oncorhynchus kisutch, assembly GCF_002021735.2. Lineage (NCBI taxonomy): Eukaryota > Metazoa > Chordata > Actinopteri > Salmoniformes > Salmonidae > Oncorhynchus > Oncorhynchus kisutch. Next base: position 8,484,068 of record NW_022261981.1, on the reverse strand, counting down.
GGTATCTCCACTACGTTGGGGGAGATGTTGGTATCTACACTACGTTGGGGTAGATGTTGGTATCTACACGTTGGGTATCTACACTACGTTGGGGGAGATGTTGGTATCTACACTACGTTGGGTATCTACACTACGTTGGGGGAGATGTTGGTATCTACACTACGTTGGGGGAGATGTTGGTATCTACACTACGTTGGGGGAGATGTTGGTATCTACACTACGTTGGGGGAGATGTTGGTATCTACACTACGTTGGGGGAGATGTTGGTATCTACACTACGTTGGGTATCTACACTACATTGGGGGAGATGTTGGTATCTACACTACGTTGGGTATCTACACTACATTGGGGGAGATGTTGGTATCTACACTACGTTGGGAGAGATGTTGGTATCTACACTATGTTGGGGGAGATGTTGGGATCTACACTACGTTGGGTATCTACACTACGTTGGGGGAGATGTTGGTATCTCCACTACGTTGGGGGAGATGTTGATATCTACACATTGGGTATCTACACTCCGTTGGGGGAGATGTTGGTATCTACACTACGTTGGGTATCTACACTACATTGGGGGAGATGTTGGTATCTACACTACGTTGGGGGAGATGTTGGTATCTACACTACGTTGGGTATCTACACTACATTGGGGGAGATGTTGGTATCTACACTACGTTGGGGGAGATGTTGGTATCTACACTACGTTGGGTATCTACACTACGTTGGGGGAGATGTTGGTATCTACACTTTGGGCATCTACACTACGTTGGGGAAGATGTTGGTATCTACACTACGTTGGGGGAGATGTTGGTATCTACACGTTGAGTATCTACACTACGTTGGGGGAGATGTTGGTATCTACACGTTGAGTATCTACACTACGTTGGGTATCTACACTACATTGGAGGAGATGTTGGTATCTACACTACGTTGGGGGAGATGTTGGTATCTACACTATGTTGGGGGAGATGTTGGTATCTACACTACGTTGAGAATCTACACTACATTGGGGGAGATGTTGGTATCTACACTACGTTGAGTATCTACACTACATTGGGGAAGATGTTGGTATCTACACTAAGTTGGGGGAGATGTTGGTATCTACACTACGTTGGGGGAGATGTTGTTATCTACACTACTTTGCCAGTTTTCTTCATCGTGTAACGAGGCTGAGCTCAGACAATGAAACGTTCACACAATTTTAGTTTCAGTTACGGGTTGAAAGTGGCATCGCTTCAAACAATTTTGCTGATTATGCGACACAACTCAAACGCACCTGAAATCACACGCAACAGCCAATCAAATTGAATCTGCTTTAGTCATGTCAATCCATATAATGATAAAACCCACCTCGTAGGTCAATGATTATTAGAATGTTATAAACCCACCTCATAGGTCAATGATTATTAGAATGTTAAAAACCCACCTCATAGGTCAATGATTATTAGAATGTTATAAACCCACCTCATAGGTCAATGATTATTAGAATGTTATAAACCCACCTCATAGGTCAATGATTATTAGAATGTTAAAAACCCACCTCATAGGTCAATGATTATTAGAATGTTATAAACCCACCTCATAGGTCAATGATTATTAGAATGTTAAAAACCCACCTCATAGGTCAATGATTATTAGAATGTTAAAAACCCACCTCATAGACCGATGATTATTAGAATGTTAAAAACCCACCTCATAGACCGATGATTATTAGAATGTTAAAAACCCACCTCATAGGTCATTATTATAATGTTATAAACCCACCTCATAGACCGGTGACTATTATGTTATAACACACCTCATAGACTCATGTGATAATGTGGGGGAGATGTTGGTATCTCCACTACGTTGGGGGAGATGTTGATATCTACACATTGGGTATCTACACTCCGTTGGGGGAGATGTTGGTATCTACACTACGTTGGGTATCTACACTACATTGGGGGAGATGTTGGTATCTACACTACGTTGGGGGAGATGTTGGTATCTACACTACGTTGGGTATCTACACTACATTGGGGGAGATGTTGGTATCTACACTACGTTGGGGGAGATGTTGGTATCTACACTACGTTGGGTATCTACACTACGTTGGGGGAGATGTTGGTATCTACACTTTGGGCATCTACACTACGTTGGGGAACGTTGATTAAAAACCCACCTCATAGACCGATGATTATTAGAATGTTAAAAACCCACCTCATAGGTCATTATTATAATGTTATAAACCCACCTCATAGACCGATGACTATTATGTTATAACACACCTCATAGACTCATGTGATAATGTTGGTTAAACCCACCTCATAGACTCATGTGATAATGTTGGTTAAACCCACCTCATAGACTCATGTGAAAATGTTGGTTAAACCCACCTCATAGACTCATGTGATAATGTTGGTTAAACCCACCTCATAGACTAATGTGATAATGTTGGTTAAACCCACCACGTAGACTCATGTGATAATGTTGGTTAAACCCACCACGTAGACTCATGTGATAATGTTTGATAAACCCACCTCATAGACTCATGTGATAATGTTGGTTAAACCCACCTCATAGACTCATGTGATAATGTTGGTTAAACCCACCTCATAGACTCATGTGATAATGTTGGATAAACCCACCTCATAGACTCATGTGATAATGTTGGTTAAACCCACCTCATAGACTCATGTGATAATGTTGGTTAAACCCACCTCATAGACTCATGTGATAATGTTGGTTAAACCCACCTCATAGACTCATGTGATAATGTTGGTTAAACCCACCTCATAGACTCATGTGATAATGTTTGATAAACCCACCTCATAGACTCATGTGATAATGTTGGATAAACCCACCTCATAGACTGTGTAACTCTTGAAACTAATGTAATAATTCATAAAGCCACAGGGGGGCAGTATTAAGCTGTGTTAAAACTATACTGATGTGTTTCAGACACACACTGGATGTGATGAACAGGCTGAATGGTACAGTAATACGAGGAGGGATGTATACTAAATGAATAAATAGTATTGATATAATTGATGTTATAACTTTATCTGTAAATTACACTACAAATATATTATTATTAAAATATAAAAAGGGGAGGTTAAGTCAAAGTAGACAATTGATTGTATAAAATGTATTAAACTAGGCAAGTCATTTAAGAACAAATTCTTATTTTCAATGACGGCCTAGGAACAGTGGGTTAACTGCCTGTTCAGGGGAAGAATGACAGATTTGTACCTTGTCAGTTTGGGGATTTGAACTTGCAACCTTTTAGTTACCAGCCCAACACGCTAACCACTAGACTACCCTGCCGCCCCTGTTTAACCCTCATAGTCTTGTAAAAATGACCTGCAGGATAAAACACCCACAACCAGAAACACTCCTGTAGTTCGTATTCTGAAACGGAATACGTCTCACTTCAGTTTCCGTCTCCGAGTACAGAACCCACACGGAACGCAAGTAGAGTGAATTACGGTGTAACTGAGTAGAGTTTTCAACGTGCGCGATGTGTTCCAGATCTTCTGGACATGTAGCATGACGGATGGAGGATCAAGAATGTTCCGGGCTGCTGCCTGTGACTTCACCTTAACAACAAGAACAACAACAAAACATGTCAAATTTGCAGTTTCACTTCGTATTTTAAATCGTATTTTCAAATGTGAAATAGCTGTTTTCACATTTCGCTTGTGAAAATCGTATTTTCAAATGTACATGTGAAATTGTAAAAAACATCAAAAGCAATTTTTCCACATATGGAATTGTTAATTCAATAAAGACATTCTGTAAAGACATTCTGTAAAGTCATTCTGGAAAGACATTCTGTATAGTCATTCTGTAAAGATATTCTGTAAAGTCATTCTGTAAAGAAATTGTGTAAAGTCATCCTGTAAAGTCATTCTGTAAAGACATTCTGTAAAGTCATTCTGTAAAGATATTCTGTAAAGTCATTCTGTAAAGACATTCTGTAAAGACATTCTGTAAAGATATTCTGTAAAGACATTCTGTAAAGACATTCTGTAAAGACATTCTGTAAAGACATTCTGTAAAGACATTCTGTAAGGACATTCTGTAAAGACATTCTGTAAAAAGATAACTTAGCCTACCGGAGTAAAATGAAAGTATGTTAAAACCTCATTTGGCACATGAACCGCTAGCGAGCCACCTACGACAACATCCGGTGAAATTACAGAGCAAAAATGGCAGAATTCAAAATATAAAAATCGTAATATTAAACATTCATGAAGATACAAGTGTCATACATCATTTAAAAGCTGAACTTCTTGTTATTAATCCGCGTTGTCAGATTTCCAAAAGGCTTTACAGTGAAAGCATACCATACAATTATCTGAGGACAGCAAACCCACGTCAAAATACTTTTTCAATCAGAACAGGCGTCACAAAATCACTAATAGCGATAAAATAAATCACTTTCCTTTGAAGATCCTCTGTTTGCAATCCCAAGGGTCCCAGCTACACAATGTTTTGTTCGATAAAGTCCTTTTTATATCCCAAAAAGTCTGTTTAGTTGGCGCCAATGATCTCAGTAATCCACTCGTTCAACACGCATACAAACGAATCCAAAAAAGTTACCAGTAAAGTTTGTCCAAACAAGTCAAACAATGTTTCTAATTAATCCTCAGGTACTCTAATATCTAAATATACGATAATATTTAAGACGGAGAATAGTATGCTCAATAGGGAAGATAAATAACGAAGAGCGCGCACCTCATTCACACACCAACAAGGCTACTTTTCTAATGAGAGACACCTTTTTGTTCTATGTGTATCTATGTGTATTTCCCATAGGCTAGCACTGAAATGGCCAGTGACCTCAAAAATACATTTCCGTATGGATTTTCCTCTGGTTTTTGCTTACCATATCGGTTCTGTTATACTCACAGAGATGTTGTTAACAGTTTCAGAAACTGTTTTCTATCCAATGCTACCAAGTATATGCATATCCTAGCTTCTGGGCCTGAGTAACAGGCAGTTTACTTTGGGCATGTCAGTCATCTGAAATTCCGAACAAAAACCGGTCTCCAAAACAGGTTAAAAATACGTATTATTTCTGAACGATCCATTCAGTATTGTTGCTGCTGCAGACATACACCTCGGGGGGCGGCAGGTAGTCTGGTGGTTACAGCGTTCGGTGTTACTGAAAGGTTACTGGATCGAATCCCCGAGTTTGACAAGGTCTGTTGTTCTGCTCCTGAGCAAGGAGACAGGACTGCACTGTTCCCCGGGTGCCAAAGACGTGGCTGTTGATTATGCCAGCTCCTCCTCACCTCTCTGATTCAGAGGGGTTGGGTTAAATGTGGAAGACACATTTCAGTTGAATACATTCAGTTGGACAGCTGACTAGGTATCCTCCTTTTCCCTCTCTTTTTCAAATGTTGGCCAGTGAGCGTTGGAAGACGCCCAGTGAAAGAACAGAGAAACTAGCTCTGTCTCCTTATTGATCTGGTTTAACGTGTTAAAATGAGCAATGTCAGTGTTAATCAGTTAACTCAGGTTAGGTTTAGCGTGTCAAATTAAACAGTGTCAGTGTTAATCAGTTAACTCAGGTTAGGTTTAGCGTGTCAAATTAAACAGTGTCAGTGTTAATCAGTTAACTCAGGGTTTAACGTGTTAAATTAAACAGTGTCAGTGTTAATCCGTTAACTCAGGTTAAGTTTAACATGTTAAATTAAACAGTGTCAGTGTTAATCAGTTAACTCAGGTTAAGTTTAACGTGTTAAATTAAACAGTGTCAGTGTTAATCGGTTAACTCAGGTTAAGTTTAACGAGTTAAATTAAACAGTGTCAGTGTTAATCCGTTAACTCAGGTTAAGTTTAACATGTTAAATTAAACAGTGTCAGTGTTAATCAGTTAACTCAGGTTAAGTTTAACATGTTAAATTAAACAGTGTCAGTGTTAATCAGTTAACTCAGGGTTTAACGTGTTAAATTAAACAGTGTCAGTGTTAATCCGTTAACTCAGGTTAAGTTTAACGTGTTAAATTAAACAGTGTCAGTGTTAATCAGTTAACTCAGGTTAAGTTTAACGTGTTAAATTAAACAGTGTCAGTGTTAATCGGTTAACTCAGGTTAAGTTTAACGAGTTAAATTAAACAGTGTCAGTGTTAATCCGTTAACTCAGGTTAAGTTTAACATGTTAAATTAAACAGTGTCAGTGTTAATCAGTTAACTCAGGTTAAGTTTAACATGTTAAATTAAACAGTGTCAGTGTTAATCAGTTAACTCAGGTTAAGTTTAACGTGTTAAATTAAACAGTGTCAGTGTTAATCCGTTAACTCAGGTTAAGTTTAACATGTTAAATTAAACTGTGTCAGTGTTCATCCGTTAACTCAGGTTAAGTTTAACGAGTTAAATTAAACAGTGTCAGTGTTAATCAGTTAACTCATGTTTTTGTATTTGCCACATTGTCTTAAAACAACAATATGATGCCAAAACAAGTTGACTTTTTAGGTTTTAGAAAGTGTGTTAATTAATCTACTTGGTTTTGCAAACCATTACTTTGAACAAAATATAAAACAGCGATATTGTCGTAATGCTTTTTATATAACATTTTTAAATTACAGCTCAATTTGAGCAAATCATGAATTTGTAAATTAAATCGTAAATTAAATTTGCCATTAAATCATGATTAATCACAGCAAATTCCATGAAAACTGGATTAGATCTTGTGTCTTTTGACAGCTAGTTGACAGTTAAATGTAAAAATGCACATGTAGAGGACGAGTCGGTCATGGTTGGTCATGGTCACGTGACATGAGTCGGTCATGGTTGGTCATGGTCACGTGACATGAGTCGGTCATGGTTGGTCATGGTCACGTGACATGAGTCGGTCATGGTTGGTCATGGTCACGTGACATGAGTCGGTCATGGTTGGTCATGGTCACGTGACATGAGTCGGTCATGGTTGGACATGGTCCCAATGAGGTCACCCGCCTGCGACTTCAAAATTAGTGTTGCATTTTTGACATGATTTTATAATGTAAAATATCACAGGTGTCCGACTCATGTGAAAATGTCATGTGATTATTGAAACGTGTTTTTTCACAGTTGTTTTGTACAGATACATATACACAGACCTACACAGACAGGACTGATACACAGACCTACACAGACAGGACTGATACACAGACAATCAGACAGGACTGATACACAGACCTACACAGACAGGACTGATACACAGACCTACACAGACAGGACTGATACACAGACAATCAGACAGGACTGATACACAGACCTACACAGACAGGACTGATACACAGACCTACACAGACAGGACTGATACACAGACCTACACAGACAGGACTGATACACAGACCTACACAGACAGGACTGATACACAGACAATCAGACAGGACTGATACACAGACCTACACAGACAGGACTGATACACAGACCTACACAGACAGGACTGATACACAGACAATCAGACAGGACTGATACACAGACCTACACAGACAGGACTGATACACAGACCTACACAGACAGGACTGATACACAGACCATCAGACAGGACTGATACACAGACCTACACAGACAGGACTGATACACAGACCTACACAGACAGGACTGATAGACAGACCTACAGACAGGACTGATGCACAGACCAACAGACAGGACTGATACACAGACCTACACAGACAGGACTGATACACAGACCTACACAGACAGGACTGATACACAGACCATCAGACAGGACTGATACACAGACCTACACAGACAGGACTGATACACAGACCTACACAGACAGGACTGATAGACAGACCTACAGACAGGACTGATGCACAGACCAACAGACAGGACTGATACACAGACCTACACAGACAGGACTGATACACAGACCTACACAGACAGGACTGATACACAGACCTACACAGACAGGACTGATACACAGACCTACACAGACAGGACTGATACACAGACCTACACAGACAGGACTGATACACAGACCTACACAGACAGGACTGATACACAGACCTACAGATAGGACTGATAGACAGACCTACAGACAGGACTGATACACAGACCAACAGACAGGACTGATACACAGACCTACACAGACAGGACAGACTTTCAGACAGGACTGATACACATACCTACAGACAGGACTGATACACAGACCATCAGACAGGACTGATACACAGACTAACAGACAGGACTGATACACAGACCATCAGACAGGACTGATACACAGACCTACAGACAGGACTGATACACAGACCATCAGACAGGACTGATACACAGACTAACAGACAGGACTGATACACAGACCAACAGACAGGACTGATACACAGACCTACATACATGACTGATACACAGACCATCCACCAACAGACAGGACTGATACACAGACCATCAGACAGGACTGATACACAGACCAACAGACAGGACTGATACACAGACCATCAGACAGGACTGATACACAGACCATCAGACAGGACTGATACACAGACCTACAGGACTGATACACAGACCTACAGGACTGATACACAGACCATCAGACAGGACTGATACACAGACCATCAGACAGGACTGATACACAGACCTACAGGACTGATACACAGACCATCAGACAGGACTGATACACAGACCATCAGACAGGACTGATACACAGACCTACAGGACTGATACACAGACCATCCAGCATCAGACAGGACTGATACACAGACCTACAGACATGACTGATACACAGACCTACACAGACCAACAGACAGGACTGATACACAGACCATCCACCACCAGACAGGACTGATACACAGACCAACAGGACTGATACTGAGTCAGACTGTCTGTAACAGAACAGTTACGTGAGGTTGTGTGTCTCTGTGTTGAAGGCTCTTCCTGGGACCCTGACAGAAGTCTGGGCTCTCCTTATAAAGAACCCGACTGCACATGGAAGGCTTCAAACTGTCCATCAATGTTTTTGGTTTTGTTTAGTTTTGATTGGAGAACGGGGATGGTGACGCCTACTGTGTTTTATTGGCTGACGGGTGGAAAGACAGTTTTGCTAAACCAATCGGAAGGCTGCCTCTACTGTACTCCTTCCCCTCTCTATCCCACTGGACACAAGACATCAGATCAACGTCTAGTTTTTACATCCGGTTGGGTCGTTCAACTAATGTCAATTCAATGTGAAATCAACAGTAAATGTCTCCATGTCATTGGATTTTAAGTGAACAAAGACAGGAAATGACCTTACTGTATGTTGATGACTTTTCCCACCTTGATTCAATGTCATCACATAGATGTTTTTTTTCGAGGGGGAGGATTGAAATGACGTGGAAACAACGTTGACCGTTGCCTTTGTGGATCAATGGAAGGTTATTCAACAGGACTGATACACAGACCATCCACCAACAGACAGGTTATTCAACATTGTAAATGTGATAAGTTTTATAAAACAATGACCTGCCTGCCGTATATTGCAATTGAAAATGACTTGAAATTTAATTGAAAATGACTTGAAATTTAATTGAAAATGACTTGAAATTTAATTGAAAATGACTTGAAATTTAATTGAAAATGACTTGAAATCCAAGGCAACGTAAACTCACGACAGTTCTATAAAGCTTTATGATTCAAATGCGGAAGAGGAAGTTTCTCCCGTTGAGAGAGAGAGAGAGAGAGAGAGAGAGAGAGAGAGAGAGAGAGAGAGAGAGAGAGAGAGAGAGAGAGAGAGAGAGAGAGAGAGAGAGAGAGAGAGAGTTTGAGTTTTTATAAAACCTTTATTTTTTACTCAAGTGTTAACATAAAATAAAAATAAAAAGACACACTGCCTTTTCAGAAATGAAACAACAAATGTAATTCCTAAACAAAAATACATACATAACATATACATTCAACTTATTTCATCAGAAAAAAATAATTGCCCCTCCTCTACAAAACAAAGCGCTCTTTCGTAGGCCCACTTCTCCTCAAATAATAGGAGATCTTTTACAGCTGAAAAGAACTCAAAATCTACTTTTATTCTTGCTTTCACTAATCCTTTAAAAACACATCTTACATCCTTCCCATATCCCGTTTCTATCTTGTGTTTTCTACTCAGAAAAATTGACATCTTAGCTTGTCCCAAAATAAAATTTAACATTTGACATTTTCTTTTCTGTTGTTTACTATATTGAAACCCCAAAATAAAAACAGTGTTATTGAAAAATTCCCCTACAGCTTTAAACAAAGATTCCATCATTTCCAATAGAGGTTTTATCCTCTCACACTCCATAAAACAGTGAAAAATGGTTTCTCTTATATTACAAAAAGGACATCCATCTCTAACATCTGAATTAATAACAGATACAAAAGCATTAACTGCAATGATGCCATGTAAAACCCTCCATTGCATATCACCAGTACCCTTTTGTAACGGTGGTTTGTACAGTGCCCTCCATGCTGGCTTTACCCTATCATCAATGCCCAATTTTACCCTCCATGGAGTGTCTTTTCTATTTTTCAATTTATCTTTATTCAACACCTTGACACACCCCCTATACAAGTCCTTCCCATTCACCTCATCCAAACCCACCTCCTCCAACCCTCTCAAATCCAGCAATAACGCCTTTCTTTCTGACTCTGGGATACCTGGTGTAATCCCTAGTCTTGGAAATGAGACGTCTTCATCTTGTACATTCTTCTTGTGGCTACTAAGCATACCCCATTCTTCCGCTGACAGAGCCTTCCTACAGCTCCCCAGCATTTGTCCGACAATCCTTTCCGACCTCATCCCCAAATGTTCTGCCACCCGTCTTCTATCCATTAAGGCGGGCCCAGCCATGGCCATTAACTGTCTTAAGGTGATGATTTTCCCCTTCACCAGAATCTTGGAGAAATGTGGAACAGCTGCAGTTGTACAATCCAGTCTTGCCCCATACACCAGAGGTTCCTCCAACAGCCAATGCACTGACTCCACTGAAGTTCGTCTGGACACCTTCATTATGCTCCACACTCTGAGAAGTCCTCTGTAAAACGGAGGTACTCCCTCCCTAGAAATATGGCTACTATCAACCAGAAATAAAGCCTTCTTTAAACCTAATCCTCCAACCCGTTGTAATATAAGACCTGCCACCCCTCTCCACACCACATTTTCCGGTCCATAAAGTAACCTTTGAATAAACTGAAACCGGAAAGCAGCAGCCCTACTAGCAAGATGTACAAGACCTTGTCCCCCCTCTTCTTTTGACAAATACAAAACACTTTGTGGAACCCAGTGATATTTATCCCAAAAGAAATCTACAATAATTGCCTGTATCTTAGCCAGAAGGCCAGATGGTGGTTCTAAAACTGACAACCGATGCCACAGTGCAGATGCAATCACATTGTTAACTATAATAGTGCGCCCCCTATATGACATACGAGATAATAACCAACGCCATCTCCTCATCCTCCCTTCCACCATTTCAACCACCCCACTCCAATTTTTTTCCATAGTCCCCTCATCTCCTAGGTATACTCCAAGATACTTAAAACCTCCCTTACACCATTCTAGCCCCCCTGGCAAAGCCATGATCCCTCCAGACCATTCTCCAATCTGTAACGCACAACTCTTTTCCCAATTTACCTTTGCAGAGGATATTCCCCTAAAACGATCAACCATTAGACCCAAGCTATCCACCTCCGCTTGATTTTTCACTAGCACAACTACATCATCAGCATAGGCTGAGAGACGAATAGGAGGAACATCCTCTGAAAGGCACACCCCTGCAATGCGACTTCTAATGCTATTTAGTAGTGGCTCTATAGCAATGGCATATAACATCCCTGACATAGAACATCCCTGCCTAATACCTCTACACACTTTAAAAGGAGCACTCAAACCACCGTTAACTTTCAATACACTTTCAATGTCACCATATATCACCTTTATCATGGCAATAAAACCAGAGCTGAACCCAAACGCCTCAAACGTGTGCCATAAATATTGATGTTCAACTCGGTCAAATGCCTTTTCCTGATCAATTGAAATTAGACCAGCATCCAACCCAATAGCCCTAGAGACGTCCAAAAAATCACGAATCAGAGAAATGTTATCCCCTATCTGCCTGCCAGGAACACAGTAGGACTGATCCGTATGTATGATTTGCCCCATCACCTCCCTCAGCCTGTTGGACAAAGCTTTTGACAATATCTTATAATCAGTGCACAATAAAGCCACCGGCCTCCAGTTCTTCACCTCCCTCGGGTCACCCTTTTTGGGCAGTAGGGTGAGGACAGCCCTTCTGCAGCTTATTGGTAGTAACCCTCCGGTTAAACTATCATTAGCTACTTCTAACCAATCCTCTCCCAACATAGCCCAAAAAGACTTAAAAAAGTCAACGGGAAGCCCATCAATGCCTGGTGCCCTTCCATTTTCCATGCCTTTTAATGCAGTGTATAAATCCTGCAAAGACAATGGTTGCTCAAGCTCAACCTGAGCTTCTGCAGCCACCTTTGGGAGCCCATCAAAGAACTGCTGTGTCACTGTTTTGTCCTCTTTGTACTCACACTTGTAGAGCTCAGCATAGAACTCTACTGCCCTCTTTCTAATTTCACTAGGGCTAGTGAGCTCTTGTCCAACAGCTGATTTGAGACAATGAATAATTTTTCTTTGTCCATTCTTTTTCTCTAAACCAAAGAAAAATTTGGATGAGGCATCCATTTCAGATATTCCCTGAAATTTACTTCTCACCAGTGCCCCCTGTGCTCTGATACCCAGCAGGTCTGCCAATGCAGTTTTTCTCCTCTTGAGGGCCTGAGTATGGCCTCGATCTCCTGTGGTCTCAACCAACGTCATGAGTTCCACTATTTCAATCTCTAGGGCTTTCATTGATCTGGTGATATCTTTGGTGACATTCCTCGTGTATTGATTACAAAATTGTTGAATCTGTATTTTCCCTATATCCCACCACTGTTGAATGGATACAAAACTGGCCTTTTGAGACCTCCACCTCTCCCAAAAAAAACTGAAACATTTCCTGAAGTGAGCATCACTCAATAAAGTTATATTAAAATGCCAGTATGCGCTTTTGGGTTTTACATCGTTAATGAACACCACCTCTGTTATTAAACAATGATCAGAAAATCCCACTGGAGTTATCACACTTGATTTACAGACCTGAGATTGATGCTCAAAAACATAAAACCTATCTAACCTGGCCATAGAAATGATGTTCTCTCTCACATGCGCCCAGGTGTACTGCCTTGTTCCTCCATGTTGACTCCGCCAAATATCACACAATTCATTTGTTACAATGAGGCGTTTTAAAAACATCCTTGAGGCTATATGAGGTTCTTGGTGATTTCTATCTAAATCACTAACTGTGCAGTTAAAATCCCCAGCAATAAACAAATAATCTTCTTTGTTGCATTTCTCAATGGTATTTGATAGTGTCTCTAAAAAACATACCCTCTCAACTGTCACCACTGGGGCATATACATTTATCAGACACATAGTGATGTTTTCATACCTTGCTCTAACTTTTAATAACCTCCCCTCAACTACCTCTTCAACCTCATATGACAATGGCAAAAACCCTTTTGAGAACAAGATAACCACACCCCCACTTTTTGAGTTTTTATGACTACACACCACTGTCCCCCCCCACTCCTGTTGCCACATAACTTCATTTTCCAAATTACTATGCGTTTCTTGTAGAAAAATGATGTCACTTCCCTTTCCCCTAATTAACTCATACACCATGGCTCTTTTTTTAACATCTCTTGCCCCATTTACGTTTAAAGAAGAAATCTTAAAACTGCTCATGGATAAAAAAAATATATAGAGGAAGATCCAGCCACCACATCTCTTTACAGAGTTAAGACTGCAACTGAACTCTTTCATTTTCTTTAGAATTTACATCACTTATCACTCTTGTGACCACTTTCTTGAGTCTAGCAATTTCAGGGCTTTTCAAACTTCCCCCTGTAATTTTTGACATCAGAAACTTTGCTGATTCAATAAACAATTCACGTTCAGGGAAAAAATCAGTTACATTGTAATCCTGCATATATTTCTTCCCTTTTGTCAACTTCAAAAATTGACGTATCCTCTCGATCCCATACCTCCCTTCCACCCCATTTATCTCACTATATTGTTGTGAAGCGTCAGACGACTCACTCTCACTATCCTCCCCAGAAGAATACTCCACCATCTCTACACCTTGTTCATCTTCAATTGATTTATCAAACTCTACCTTTCTCTTAGAATTAGACCCTTCACCACCCCTTAAATTCTTCCTTTTACTCCTCGGTATTTTGAAAACATCCGCTTCCTTTTCCATTATTTCAATCTCCTCTTGACTTCCAATTTCATTTTCCAACACCACCTCAGCGACAGCAGTCGCAATCTCACCTACTGTTTCCCCTCCCTCTTTGTTCTGATCTACCACAATTGCCCCCGTATCCACACTGCCTTCCTCTCCTGCTTTTCCAACCACATCTGCCCACCTTCTCTCTTCTCCTGTACCCTTATTATGTTCATTCCCTCGCGGTGGTGCGTTAGTTGCACTCGCACTAAAACTACTACCAGGCTCAGCGCGCTCATTTTCGGGACAACTACGCACCAGATGCCCCTCTCTTCCACATCCAAAGCATTTCATTGATTCAGTAGATGCATAGAAGACATAATCAAATCCATCAATCTTAAAGCTAAACGCTAAATTCAGTTCATCTCCTTCCTTTTTTAAAATCATATGCACTTGTCTCCTATGAGACACGACATGTTTCAACAACGGAGATTTGCATCCAAAAAGAACCTTCTTTATTGTAGATACTATTTGACCATGGCGCGATAACTCTCGCTCTAACACTTCATCTCTAACAAATGGTGGCACGTTAGAAAGCATGACTTTCTTCGCAGGATTCATAAGCGGAAATACCGGCGTCTGTGTCTCCCGCAACACAACACCCCTCTCAACTATTTTATTCACCTTTTCAATTGAATCTAAGAATATCACTACAGCGCTATTCATCCTTGAGGCTGATTTGATGCTATCATACCCAATGATAGCACCCACAGCCAAGCTACATTCTTCCACTGAACACCCTGTCGCAGCAGGAATCTTTACTCCATGCCTCCGACTAAGTTTTTCAAACTCTCCATTTCCGCGAGTGGCCATATCAACCAGCCCCACCCGCTGGTTGTGCCCTCGCGAAAAACCAACCTCAAAGATCCCACCACCCCTATACGTGTTTAGTGATAATTTAAACAAGATACCCTTAAAACAACTAAACTAATCAATATATATATATATACATACAAAAACCCGATAGAGTGAAAAAAGAAATTCCATTCGCTCTCACAATCACCCCTGCTTGACGACTCACTCCCAGCATGCACTCCCAGCATGCACTCCGACGAGAGAGAGAGAGAGAGAGAGAGAGAGAGAGAGAGAGAGAGAGAGAGAGAGAGAGAGAGAGAGAGAGAGAGAGAGAGAGAGAGAGAGAGAGACAGAGACAGAGACAGAGACAGAGACAGAGACAGAGAGAGAGTGTGGAGTGGGGAGAGACAGAGAGAGAGAGAGCAGCAGCAGCAAAGTGAGAAGGGAGAACAAGTAAAACATGAAATATAGATGAGTATGTCCTGATTTTGATGAGCTTTCTGGTAAGTATTTTAGTCACAGACAGTTAAGGGCTGTGCAGCCTGTTTTTGTTGGGGGAGTGGGATTTTTCGATTGGCTGCCTAGGCCGAGCCAAGATGAGCCGAACCCCCTCCGGACTCACCTTTCCCCTTTCACCTCTCTGGTTTTAGGGCACATTTCCATTTCTAAACGATCCCTGCCTTAAGTAAAACTCTGTCTAAAGTAGCATTATATAATCATACATTCATAAATGTAGTGAGACATATTTAAGTGGAGCCGTCCCAGAAGTCAATACCGTCCAAAACGTCCTCAGCTGAATGGAGAGGAGAGGAGAGTCCAGAGAGACAGAGAGCTCTGGCCTGCTGGTTTAGAAACAGATATGATGAGGTCCAAATTACTATGTCTCCGTAGCCATGGTGGGAGGCTCTCAAGTGGGAGTGAGAGGAGAGACTAGAGAGCGAGAGAGAGAGAGCGAGGGAGAGGGAGACCGGTTGGGGCACAGGGGGCCACTGTTCCTATTCTTCTTCTCTCTATTGTGAGGTGGAATGAGTCCGGTGCGGGCCCAGGTCCCCGTGCTCTGATCACCTGGTGAAGGGAGAGAGAGAGAGAGAGAGAGAGAGAGAGAGAGAGAGAGAGAGAGAGAGAGAGAGAGAGAGAGAGAGAGAGGGAGGGAAAAGGGAGGGGGAGAGAGTGAGAGAGAGAAAGAGAGAGAGAGAGAGAGAGAGAGAGAGGGAGAGGGAGACCGGTTGGGGCACAGGGGGCCACTGTTCCTATTCTTCTTCTCTCTATTGTGAGGTGGAATGAGTCCGGTGCGGGCCCAGGTCCCCGTGCTCTGATCACCTGGTGAAGGGAGAGGGAGAGAGAGAGAGAGAGAGAGAGAGAGAGAGAGAGAGAGAGAGAGGAAAAAAAGGGGAGGGAGAGAGAAAGAGAGCTGTGCAACGCGGCTTAAATCCTGATAAAGTCATTATGCCTGTCCAGGGAGAACCAGGGAGAGCCAGGGACATGTTCCTTCGGCCCTGTAGTGGCCCCGTGGAGGCCCCATCCGGGAGCTCAGGCCCTCTCCATCCCATCAGAGGGCTCTCCTCTCCTCTACTCTCCTGCATGCTTGTCTTGACTACATGATCCCACTGTTGGGACACAGGAGGCTGTTGAGGAGAGAATGACTGAGGCCAGAATACATACCACTCCAAATGTAGTCCACACCTCTGACTGCTTCCATAGCTAGATCACAAATACACAGATGTCCAGTGAACTCATTTGGAGCTTATTAAGTAGACTAATTTGAATATCTAAGAGATGGGAGAGCTAGTCTTGAACAGGCTGACACGAGTTCCTTCATCTTTCCTAGTCTTCCTCATGTCCACACCTTCCTGCTCTGCTCTTCTACCTCAGGGAGCTCATGTCCACACCTTCCTGCCCTGCTCTTCTACCTCAGGGAGCTCATGTCCACACCTTCCTGCTCTGCTCTTCTACCTCAGGGAGCTCATGTCCACACCTTCCTGCTCTGCTCTTCTACTTCAGGGAGCTCATGTCCACACCTTCCTGCCCTGCTCTTCTACCTCAGGGAGCTCATGTCCATGTCCTTCCTGCCATGCTCTTCTACCTCAGGGAGCTCATGTCCACCTCGGCATAACCATGGCCCAGGAAGATAATGCAGGCAGAAGTCTTCCTCTATTCTTCCCAGTGAAGAGATAATGCAGGCTGTACCTTGTCTTCCTCTCGTCTTCCCCATGAAGAGATAATGCAGACCGATCCTTGTGTCTTCCTCTCGTCTTCCCCATGAAGAGATAATGCAGGCTGTACCTTGTCTTCCTATCTTCTTCCCCATGAAGAGATAATGCAGACCGATCCTTGTGTCTTGCTCTCGTCTTCCCCATGAAGAGATAATGCAGACAGTACCTTGTCTTCCTATCTTCTTCCCCATGAAGAGATAATGCAGACTGTACCTTGTGTCTTCCTCTCGTCTTCCCCATGAAGAGATAATGCAGACAGTACCTTGTCTTCCTATCTTCTTCCCCATGAAGAGATAATGCAGACTGTACCTTGTGTCTTCCTCTCGTCTTCCCCATGAAGAGATAATGCAGACAGTACCTTGTCTTCCTATCTTCTTCCCCATGAAGAGATAATGCAGACTGTACCTTGTGTCTTCCTCTCGTCTTCCCCATGAAGAGATAATGCCGACCGAACCTTGTCTTCCTCTCGTCTTCCCCATGAAGAGATAATGCAGACTGTACCTTGTCTTCCTCTCGTCTTCCCCATGAAGAGATAATGCAGACAGTACCTTGTCTTCCTATCTTCTTCCCCATGAAGAGATAATGCAGACTGTACCTTGTGTCTTCCTCTCGTCTTCCCCATGAAGAGTCTAGTTTTTACATCCGGTTGGGTCGTTCAACTAACGTCAATTCAATGTGAAATCAACAGTAAATGTCTCCATGTCATTGGATTTTAAGTGAACAAAGACAGGAAATGACCTTACTGTATGTTGATGACTTTTCCCACCTTGATTCAATGTCATCACATAGATGTTTTTTTTCGAGGGGGAGGATTGAAATGACGTGGAAACAACGTTGACCGTTGCCTTTGTGGATCAATGGAAGGTTATTCAACAGGACTGATACACAGACCATCCACCAACAGACAGGTTATTCAACATTGTAAATGTGATAAGTTTTATAAAACAATGACCTGCCTGCCGTATATTGCAATTGAAAATGACTTGAAATTTAATTGAAAATGACTTGAAATTTAATTGAAAATGACTTGAAATTTAATTGAAAATGACTTGAAATCCAAGGCAACGTAAACTCACGACAGTTCTATAAAGCTTTATGATTCAAATGCGGAAGAGGAAGTTTCTCCCGTTGAGAGAGAGAGAGAGAGAGAGAGAGAGAGAGAGAGAGAGAGAGAGAGAGAGAGAGAGAGAGAGAGAGAGAGAGAGAGAGAGAGAGAGAGAGAGAGAGAGAGAGAGAGAGAGTTTGAGTTTTTATAAAACCTTTATTTTTTACTCAAGTGTTAACATAAAATAAAAATAAAAAGACACACTGCCTTTTCAGAAATGAAACAACAAATGTAATTCCTAAACAAAAATACATACATAACATATACATTCAACTTATTTCATCAGAAAAAAATAATTGCCCCTCCTCTACAAAACAAAGCGCTCTTTCGTAGGCCCACTTCTCCTCAAATAATAGGAGATCTTTTACAGCTGAAAAGAACTCAAAATCTACTTTTATTCTTGCTTTCACTAATCCTTTAAAAACACATCTTACATCCTTCCCATATCCCGTTTCTATCTTGTGTTTTCTACTCAGAAAAATTGACATCTTAGCTTGTCCCAAAATAAAATTTAACATTTGACATTTTCTTTTCTGTTGTTTACTATATTGAAACCCCAAAATAAAAACAGTGTTATTGAAAAACTCCCCTACAGCTTTAAACAAAGATTCCATCATTTCCAATAGAGGTTTTATCCTCTCACACTCCATAAAACAGTGAAAAATGGTTTCTCTTATATTACAAAAAGGACATCCATCTCTAACATCTGAATTAATAACAGATACAAAAGCATTAACTGCAATGATGCCATGTAAAACCCTCCATTGCATATCACCAGTACCCTTTTGTAACGGTGGTTTGTACAGTGCCCTCCATGCTGGCTTTACCCTATCATCAATGCCCAATTTTACCCTCCATGGAGTGTCTTTTCTATTTTTCAATTTATCTTTATTCAACACCTTGACACACCCCCTATACAAGTCCTTCCCATTCACCTCATCCAAACCCACCTCCTCCAACCCTCTCAAATCCAGCAATAACGCCTTTCTTTCTGACTCTGGGATACCTGGTGTAATCCCTAGTCTTGGAAATGAGACGTCTTCATCTTGTACATTCTTCTTGTGGCTACTAAGCATACCCCATTCTTCCGCTGACAGAGCCTTCCTACAGCTCCCCAGCATTTGTCCGACAATCCTTTCCGACCTCATCCCCAAATGTTCTGCCACCCGTCTTCTATCCATTAAGGCGGGCCCAGCCATGGCCATTAACTGTCTTAAGGTGATGATTTTCCCCTTCACCAGAATCTTGGAGAAATGTGGAACAGCTGCAGTTGTACAATCCAGTCTTGCCCCATACACCAGAGGTTCCTCCAACAGCCAATGCACTGACTCCACTGAAGTTCGTCTGGACACCTTCATTATGCTCCACACTCTGAGAAGTCCTCTGTAAAACGGAGGTACTCCCTCCCTAGAAATATGGCTACTATCAACCAGAAATAAAGCCTTCTTTAAACCTAATCCTCCAACCCGTTGTAATATAAGACCTGCCACCCCTCTCCACACCACATTTTCCGGTCCATAAAGTAACCTTTGAATAAACTGAAACCGGAAAGCAGCAGCCCTACTAGCAAGATGTACAAGACCTTGTCCCCCCTCTTCTTTTGACAAATACAAAACACTTTGTGGAACCCAGTGATATTTATCCCAAAAGAAATCTACAATAATTGCCTGTATCTTAGCCAGAAGGCCAGATGGTGGTTCTAAAACTGACAACCGATGCCACAGTGCAGATGCAATCACATTGTTAACTATAATAGTGCGCCCCCTATATGACATACGAGATAATAACCAACGCCATCTCCTCATCCTCCCTTCCACCATTTCAACCACCCCACTCCAATTTTTTTCCATAGTCCCCTCATCTCCTAGGTATACTCCAAGATACTTAAAACCTCCCTTACACCATTCTAGCCCCCCTGGCAAAGCCATGATCCCTCCAGACCATTCTCCAATCTGTAACGCACAACTCTTTTCCCAATTTACCTTTGCAGAGGATATTCCCCTAAAACGATCAACCATTAGACCCAAGCTATCCACCTCCGCTTGATTTTTCACTAGCACAACTACATCATCAGCATAGGCTGAGAGACGAATAGGAGGAACATCCTCTGAAAGGCACACCCCTGCAATGCGACTTCTAATGCTATTTAGTAGTGGCTCTATAGCAATGGCATATAACATCCCTGACATAGAACATCCCTGCCTAATACCTCTACACACTTTAAAAGGAGCACTCAAACCACCGTTAACTTTCAATACACTTTCAATGTCACCATATATCACCTTTATCATGGCAATAAAACCAGAGCTGAACCCAAACGCCTCAAACGTGTGCCATAAATATTGATGTTCAACTCGGTCAAATGCCTTTTCCTGATCAATTGAAATTAGACCAGCATCCAACCCAATAGCCCTAGAGACGTCCAAAAAATCACGAATCAGAGAAATGTTATCCCCTATCTGCCTGCCAGGAACACAGTAGGACTGATCCGTATGTATGATTTGCCCCATCACCTCCCTCAGCCTGTTGGACAAAGCTTTTGACAATATCTTATAATCAGTGCACAATAAAGCCACCGGCCTCCAGTTCTTCACCTCCCTCGGGTCACCCTTTTTGGGCAGTAGGGTGAGGACAGCCCTTCTGCAGCTTATTGGTAGTAACCCTCCGGTTAAACTATCATTAGCTACTTCTAACCAATCCTCTCCCAACATAGCCCAAAAAGACTTAAAAAAGTCAACGGGAAGCCCATCAATGCCTGGTGCCCTTCCATTTTCCATGCCTTTTAATGCAGTGTATAAATCCTGCAAAGACAATGGTTGCTCAAGCTCAACCTGAGCTTCTGCAGCCACCTTTGGGAGCCCATCAAAGAACTGCTGTGTCACTGTTTTGTCCTCTTTGTACTCACACTTGTAGAGCTCAGCATAGAACTCTACTGCCCTCTTTCTAATTTCACTAGGGCTAGTGAGCTCTTGTCCAACAGCTGATTTGAGACAATGAATAATTTTTCTTTGTCCATTCTTTTTCTCTAAACCAAAGAAAAATTTGGATGAGGCATCCATTTCAGATATTCCCTGAAATTTACTTCTCACCAGTGCCCCCTGTGCTCTGATACCCAGCAGGTCTGCCAATGCAGTTTTTCTCCTCTTGAGGGCCTGAGTATGGCCTCGATCTCCTGTGGTCTCAACCAACGTCATGAGTTCCACTATTTCAATCTCTAGGGCTTTCATTGATCTGGTGATATCTTTGGTGACATTCCTCGTGTATTGATTACAAAATTGTTGAATCTGTATTTTCCCTATATCCCACCACTGTTGAATGGATACAAAACTGGCCTTTTGAGACCTCCACCTCTCCCAAAAAAAACTGAAACATTTCCTGAAGTGAGCATCACTCAATAAAGTTATATTAAAATGCCAGTATGCGCTTTTGGGTTTTACATCGTTAATGAACACCACCTCTGTTATTAAACAATGATCAGAAAATCCCACTGGAGTTATCACACTTGATTTACAGACCTGAGATTGATGCTCAAAAACATAAAACCTATCTAACCTGGCCATAGAAATGATGTTCTCTCTCACATGCGCCCAGGTGTACTGCCTTGTTCCTCCATGTTGACTCCGCCAAATATCACACAATTCATTTGTTACAATGAGGCGTTTTAAAAACATCCTTGAGGCTATATGAGGTTCTTGGTGATTTCTATCTAAATCACTAACTGTGCAGTTAAAATCCCCAGCAATAAACAAATAATCTTCTTTGTTGCATTTCTCAATGGTATTTGATAGTGTCTCTAAAAAACATACCCTCTCAACTGTCACCACTGGGGCATATACATTTATCAGACACATAGTGATGTTTTCATACCTTGCTCTAACTTTTAATAACCTCCCCTCAACTACCTCTTCAACCTCATATGACAATGGCAAAAACCCTTTTGAGAACAAGATAACCACACCCCCACTTTTTGAGTTTTTATGACTACACACCACTGTCCCCCCCCACTCCTGTTGCCACATAACTTCATTTTCCAAATTACTATGCGTTTCTTGTAGAAAAATGATGTCACTTCCCTTTCCCCTAATTAACTCATACACCATGGCTCTTTTTTTAACATCTCTTGCCCCATTTACGTTTAAAGAAGAAATCTTAAAACTGCTCATGGATAAAAAAATATATAGAGGAAGATCCAGCCACCACATCTCTTTACAGAGTTAAGACTGCAACTGAACTCTTTCATTTTCTTTAGAATTTACATCACTTATCACTCTTGTGACCACTTTCTTGAGTCTAGCAATTTCAGGGCTTTTCAAACTTCCCCCTGTAATTTTTGACATCAGAAACTTTGCTGATTCAATAAACAATTCACGTTCAGGGAAAAAATCAGTTACATTGTAATCCTGCATATATTTCTTCCCTTTTGTCAACTTCAAAAATTGACGTATCCTCTCGATCCCATACCTCCCTTCCACCCCATTTATCTCACTATATTGTTGTGAAGCGTCAGACGACTCACTCTCACTATCCTCCCCAGAAGAATACTCCACCATCTCTACACCTTGTTCATCTTCAATTGATTTATCAAACTCTACCTTTCTCTTAGAATTAGACCCTTCACCACCCCTTAAATTCTTCCTTTTACTCCTCGGTATTTTGAAAACATCCGCTTCCTTTTCCATTATTTCAATCTCCTCTTGACTTCCAATTTCATTTTCCAACACCACCTCAGCGACAGCAGTCGCAATCTCACCTACTGTTTCCCCTCCCTCTTTGTTCTGATCTACCACAATTGCCCCCGTATCCACACTGCCTTCCTCTCCTGCTTTTCCAACCACATCTGCCCACCTTCTCTCTTCTCCTGTACCCTTATTATGTTCATTCCCTCGCGGTGGTGCGTTAGTTGCACTCGCACTAAAACTACTACCAGGCTCAGCGCGCTCATTTTCGGGACAACTACGCACCAAATGCCCCTCTCTTCCACATCCAAAGCATTTCATTGATTCAGTAGATGCATAGAAGACATAATCAAATCCATCAATCTTAAAGCTAAACGCTAAATTCAGTTCATCTCCTTCCTTTTTTAAAATCATATGCACTTGTCTCCTATGAGACACGACATGTTTCAACAACGGAGATTTGCATCCAAAAAGAACCTTCTTTATTGTAGATACTATTTGACCATGGCGCGATAACTCTCGCTCTAACACTTCATCTCTAACAAATGGTGGCACGTTAGAAAGCATGACTTTCTTCGCAGGATTCATAAGCGGAAATACCGGCGTCTGTGTCTCCCGCAACACAACACCCCTCTCAACTATTTTATTCACCTTTTCAATTGAATCTAAGAATATCACTACAGCGCTATTCATCCTTGAGGCTGATTTGATGCTATCATACCCAATGATAGCACCCACAGCCAAGCTACATTCTTCCACTGAACACCCTGTCGCAGCAGGAATCTTTACTCCATGCCTCCGACTAAGTTTTTCAAACTCTCCATTTCCGCGAGTGGCCATATCAACCAGCCCCACCCGCTGGTTGTGCCCTCGCGAAAAACCAACCTCAAAGATCCCACCACCCCTATACGTGTTTAGTGATAATTTAAACAAGATACCCTTAAAACAACTAAACTAATCAATATATATATATATACATACAAAAACCCGATAGAGTGAAAAAAGAAATTCCATTCGCTCTCACAATCACCCCTGCTTGACGACTCACTCCCAGCATGCACTCCCAGCATGCACTCCGACGAGAGAGAGAGAGAGAGAGAGAGAGAGAGAGAGAGAGAGAGAGAGAGAGAGAGAGAGAGAGAGAGAGAGAGAGAGAGAGAGAGAGAGAGAGAGAGAGAGAGAGAGAGAGAGACAGAGACAGAGACAGAGACAGAGACAGAGACAGAGAGAGAGTGTGGAGTGGGGAGAGACAGAGAGAGAGAGAGCAGCAGCAGCAAAGTGAGAAGGGAGAACAAGTAAAACATGAAATATAGATGAGTATGTCCTGATTTTGATGAGCTTTCTGGTAAGTATTTTAGTCACAGACAGTTAAGGGCTGTGCAGCCTGTTTTTGTTGGGGGAGTGGGATTTTTCGATTGGCTGCCTAGGCCGAGCCAAGATGAGCCGAACCCCCTCCGGACTCACCTTTCCCCTTTCACCTCTCTGGTTTTAGGGCACATTTCCATTTCTAAACGATCCCTGCCTTAAGTAAAACTCTGTCTAAAGTAGCATTATATAATCATACATTCATAAATGTAGTGAGACATATTTAAGTGGAGCCGTCCCAGAAGTCAATACCGTCCAAAACGTCCTCAGCTGAATGGAGAGGAGAGGAGAGTCCAGAGAGACAGAGAGCTCTGGCCTGCTGGTTTAGAAACAGATATGATGAGGTCCAAATTACTATGTCTCCGTAGCCATGGTGGGAGGCTCTCAAGTGGGAGTGAGAGGAGAGACTAGAGAGCGAGAGAGAGAGAGCGAGGGAGAGGGAGACCGGTTGGGGCACAGGGGGCCACTGTTCCTATTCTTCTTCTCTCTATTGTGAGGTGGAATGAGTCCGGTGCGGGCCCAGGTCCCCGTGCTCTGATCACCTGGTGAAGGGAGAGAGAGAGAGAGAGAGAGAGAGAGAGAGAGAGAGAGAGAGAGAGAGAGAGAGAGAGAGAGGGAGGGAAAAGGGAGGGGGAGAGAGTGAGAGAGAGAAAGAGAGAGAGAGAGAGAGAGAGAGAGAGGGAGAGGGAGACCGGTTGGGGCACAGGGGGCCACTGTTCCTATTCTTCTTCTCTCTATTGTGAGGTGGAATGAGTCCGGTGCGGGCCCAGGTCCCCGTGCTCTGATCACCTGGTGAAGGGAGAGGGAGAGAGAGAGAGAGAGAGAGAGAGAGAGAGAGAGAGAGAGAGAGGAAAAAAAGGGGAGGGAGAGAGAAAGAGAGCTGTGCAACGCGGCTTAAATCCTGATAAAGTCATTATGCCTGTCCAGGGAGAACCAGGGAGAGCCAGGGACATGTTCCTTCGGCCCTGTAGTGGCCCCGTGGAGGCCCCATCCGGGAGCTCAGGCCCTCTCCATCCCATCAGAGGGCTCTCCTCTCCTCTACTCTCCTGCATGCTTGTCTTGACTACATGATCCCACTGTTGGGACACAGGAGGCTGTTGAGGAGAGAATGACTGAGGCCAGAATACATACCACTCCAAATGTAGTCCACACCTCTGACTGCTTCCATAGCTAGATCACAAATACACAGATGTCCAGTGAACTCATTTGGAGCTTATTAAGTAGACTAATTTGAATATCTAAGAGATGGGAGAGCTAGTCTTGAACAGGCTGACACGAGTTCCTTCATCTTTCCTAGTCTTCCTCATGTCCACACCTTCCTGCTCTGCTCTTCTACCTCAGGGAGCTCATGTCCACACCTTCCTGCCCTGCTCTTCTACCTCAGGGAGCTCATGTCCACACCTTCCTGCTCTGCTCTTCTACCTCAGGGAGCTCATGTCCACACCTTCCTGCTCTGCTCTTCTACTTCAGGGAGCTCATGTCCACACCTTCCTGCCCTGCTCTTCTACCTCAGGGAGCTCATGTCCATGTCCTTCCTGCCATGCTCTTCTACCTCAGGGAGCTCATGTCCACCTCGGCATAACCATGGCCCAGGAAGATAATGCAGGCAGAAGTCTTCCTC
This sequence comes from Oncorhynchus kisutch, assembly GCF_002021735.2. Lineage (NCBI taxonomy): Eukaryota > Metazoa > Chordata > Actinopteri > Salmoniformes > Salmonidae > Oncorhynchus > Oncorhynchus kisutch. The sequence goes on along the minus strand of NW_022261981.1, from coordinate 8,458,011 downwards.
TATTCTTCCCAGTGAAGAGATAATGCAGGCTGTACCTTGTCTTCCTCTCGTCTTCCCCATGAAGAGATAATGCAGACCGATCCTTGTGTCTTCCTCTCGTCTTCCCCATGAAGAGATAATGCAGGCTGTACCTTGTCTTCCTATCTTCTTCCCCATGAAGAGATAATGCAGACCGATCCTTGTGTCTTGCTCTCGTCTTCCCCATGAAGAGATAATGCAGACAGTACCTTGTCTTCCTATCTTCTTCCCCATGAAGAGATAATGCAGACTGTACCTTGTGTCTTCCTCTCGTCTTCCCCATGAAGAGATAATGCAGACAGTACCTTGTCTTCCTATCTTCTTCCCCATGAAGAGATAATGCAGACTGTACCTTGTGTCTTCCTCTCATCTTCCCCATGAAGAGATAATGCAGACAGTACCTTGTCTTCCTATCTTCTTCCCCATGAAGAGATAATGCAGACTGTACCTTGTGTCTTCCTCTCGTCTTCCCCATGAAGAGATAATGCCGACCGAACCTTGTCTTCCTCTCGTCTTCCCCATGAAGAGATAATGCAGACTGTACCTTGTCTTCCTCTCGTCTTCCCCATGAAGAGATAATGCAGACAGTACCTTGTCTTCCTATCTTCTTCCCCATGAAGAGATAATGCAGACTGTACCTTGTGTCTTCCTCTCGTCTTCCCCATGAAGAGATAATGCAGGCGGTACCTTGTCTTCCTCTCGTCTTCCCCATGAAGAGATAATGCAGCATGTTCCTTGTCTTCCTATCGTCTTCCCCATGAAGAGTGGCAGTTCAACACAGGGACGGCCAGCTGGCCAGGGGTTGATGGGGTGATTTCCCTGGTAATATTCCAATAAGCCCTGTTGGAATGAAAACAGGGAAATGAATCCTCAATAGGGCTTTGACCAATCATAACAGAGATTTTCACATCAGATATTTTTCATAGCTGATCTGATTGGTCAAAAGACCAATTAGTGAATAAAATAGAATTGGGCTGCCTGTGTGAACACAGCCAAAGTGGGGCCACCTTGGACTTTGAGGGAGGCCTAAAAACAAAAAGCAAGTTAAACCACAGGCCCCAACTGCACGGTTTGGGCTGACCTTTATCATCAGAGCAGGCCAGCAGTAGGGGACCCTGCTGCACTCCCCGCCTCCTCTCCCCCACGCCTCCCTCTGCCTCCTCTCCCCCACGCCTCCCTCTGCCTCCTCCTACCTCCCTCTACCTCCCTCTACCTCCCCTGTCCTTCCTCCAGTCCTGCGTAGGCAGCTTTTGATCAAGCCCGGACTCCGGGCTGCTCCACCATAGCAGCAGGACTGAGGTGTAAACTGTGAGGAGGGCAGGTCCATTTCAATCCTACCCTGGCCGTCAGCAGAACTTCAAAGCCAGGACACGCTACTGACTTCCCTGTTTAATTAGATAATTAGAGGCTGGGATAATATAACTCTGCTTTAAGAGGAGAGATTGTCAGTGGAGAGGGGGGCTTGGGAGAGAGCAGGGGGTATGCCTGTGTACGAATGTTGGTGAGGGGGGGCTGGGGAGAGAGCAGGGGGGGGTATGCCTGTGTATGAATGTTGATGCTGGGGTGGTAGCAGGGAGGGGGTCGACAAATACGCTGTGCATGTGATCATTACCCCCCCACCCTCACCCAAATAAATGGGATTAGTCAAAAGTAGTGCTGATGACAAGATAGATTTAGGAAACTAATTAGGAAGTCGTTTCATTTCCTGACGGGCTGGGTGGTGTTCTGCATGCGAGTCCTACATGGGTCCCGTGTCCCAAATGGCACCCTATTCCCGTTATAGTGCACTACTTTTGACCATAGGACACCATAGGACTCTGGTCAAAAGTAGTGCACTACATAGGGATTAGGGTGCCATGTTGGAGGCAGACATGTTCCTCTGCTGATCTGAGGATGGAATCAGCACGCCGCATCTTTCTTTCATTTCACCCAATGAAACAGGGAGGAAGTAGCTCACGCCGTTCCTCTAGCTGAGAAGAAAGAGGAAGTTAGCTGGACTATTTACAAATGGAAGGAGTTTCTGCTAATAAACCGAGTCTCCGATCAGGGAATGATGAGCTTCTTTCCCATTTTAATAGAAGCATGAAGAACACAAAGCAAAATGAGACAAATTCCCATTTAAATTTTTAATTACTTTTTACAATTATTTTTTATTTTATATATTTATTAATGAATTAATATATATTTTTTATATATATATTTTTTGGTGTAAAACAATTTACTGAGTATTTCTTGTATTTCATGTTTCCTTATCTTGGCTACATGGCACCTTCAATGTGTTCTTCTTCTGTTTGCAGTAAGTGTTTCCTTATCTTGGCTACATGGCACCTTCAATGTGTTCTTCTTCTGTTTGCAGTAAGTGTTTCCTTATCTTGGCTACATGGCACCTTCAATGTGTTCTTCTTCTGCTTGCAGTAAGTGTTTCCTTATCTTGGCTACATGGCACCTTCAATGTGTTCTTCTTCTGTTTGCAGTAAGTGTTTCCTTATCTTGGCTACATGGCACCTTCAATGTGTTCTTCTTCTGCTTGCAGTAAGTGTTTCCTTATCTTGGCTACATGGCACCTTCAATGTGTTCTTCTTCTGCTTGCAGTAAGTGTTTCCTTATCTTGGCTACATGGCACCTTCAATGTGTTCTTCTTCTGTTTGCAGTAAGTGTTTCCTTATCTTGGCTACATGGCACCTTCAATGTGTTCTTCTTCTGTTTGCAGTAAGTGTTTCCTTATCTTGGCTACATGGCACCTTCAATGTGTTCTTCTTCTGTTTGCAGTAAGTGTTTCCTTATCTTGGCTACATGGCACCTTCAATGTGTTCTTCTTCTGTTTGCAGTAAGTGTTTCCTTATCTTGGCTACATGGCACCTTCAATGTGTTCTTCTTCTTCTTCTGTTTGCAGTAAGTGTTTCCTTATCTTGGCTACATGGCACCTTCAATGTGTTCTTCTTCTGTTTGCAGTAAGTGTTTCCTTATCTTGGCTACATGGCACCTTCAATGTGTTCTTCTTCTTCTTCTGTTTGCAGTAAGTGTTTCTTTATCTTGGCTACATGGCACCTTCAATGTGTTCTTCTTCTGCTTGCAGTAAGTGTTTCCTTATCTTGGCTACATGGCACCTTCAATGTGTTCTTCTTCTGCTTGCAGTAAGTGTTTCCTTATCTTGGCTACATGGCACCTTCAATGTGTTCTTCTTCTGCTTGCAGTAAGTGTTTCCTTATCTTGGCTACATGGCACCTTCAATGTGTTCTTCTTCTGCTTGCAGTAAGTGTTTCCTTATCTTGGCTACATGGCTTCAATGTGTTATTCTTCTGCTTGCAGTAAGTGTTTCCTTATCTTGGCTACATGGCACCTTCAATGTGTTCTTCTTCTGCTTGCAGTAAGTGTTTCCTTATCTTGGCTACATGGCACCTTCAATGTGTTCTTCTTCTGCTTGCAGTAAGTGTTTCCTTATCTTGGCTACATGGCACCTTCAATGTGTTCTTCTTCTGCTTGCAGTAAGTGTTTCCTTATCTTGGCTACATGGCACCTTCAATGTGTCCTTCTTCTGTTTGCAGTAAGTGTTTCCTTATCTTGGCTACATGGCACCTTCAATGTGTTCTTCTTCTTCTTCTGTTTGCAGTAAGTGTTTCTTTATCTTGGCTACATGGCACCTTCAATGTGTTCTTCTTCTGTTTGCAGTAAGTGTTTCCTTATCTTGGCTACATGGCACCTTCAATGTGTTCTTCTTCTTCTTCTGTTTGCAGTAAGTGTTTCTTTATCTTGGCTACATGGCACCTTCAATGTGTTCTTCTTCTTCTTCTGTTTGCAGTAAGTGTTTCCTTATCTTGGCTACATGGCTTCAATGTGTTCTTCTTCTTCTTCTGTTTGCAGTAAGTGTTTCCTTATCTTGGCTACATGGCTTCAATGTGTTCTTCTTCTTATTCTGTTTGCAGTAAGTGTTTCCTTATCTTGGCTACATGGCACCTTCAATGTGTTCTTCTTCTGTTTGCAGTAAGTGTTTCCTTATCTTGGCTACATGGCACCTTCAATGTGTTCTTCTTCTGCTTGCAGTAAGTGTTTCCTTATCTTGGCTACATGGCACCTTCAATGTGTTCTTCTTCTGCTTGCAGTAAGTGTTTCCTTATCTTGGCTACATGGCACCTTCAATGTGTTCTTCTTCTGCTTGCAGTAAGTGTTTCCTTATCTTGGCTACATGGCACCTTCAATGTGTTCTTCTTCTTCTTCTGTTTGCAGTAAGTGTTTCCTTATCTTGGCTACATGGCACCTTCAATGTGTTCTTCTTCTGCTTGCAGTAAGTGTTTCCTTATCTTGGCTACATGGCACCTTCAATGTGTTCTTCTTCTTCTTCTGTTTGCAGTAAGTGTTTCCCTATCTTGGCTACATGGCTTCAATGTGTTCTTCTTCTTCTTCTGTTTGCAGTAAGTGTTTCCTTATCTTGGCTACATGGCTTCAATGTGTTCTTCTTCTTCTTCTGTTTGCAGTAAGTGTTTCCTTATCTTGGCTACATGGCTTCAATGTGTTCTTCTTCTTCTTCTGTTTGCAGTAAGTGTTTCCTTATCTTGGCTACATGGCACCTTCAATGTGTTCTTCTTCTTCTTCTGTTTGCAGTAAGTGTTTCCTTATCTTGGCTACATGGCTTCAATGTGTTCTTCTTCTTCTTCTGTTTGCAGTAAGTGTTTCCTTATCTTGGCTACATGGCTTCAATGTGTTCTTCTTCTTCTTCTGTTTGCAGTAAGTGTTTCCTTATCTTGGCTACATGGCACCTTCAATGTGTTCTTCTTCTTCTTCTGTTTGCAGTAAGTGTTTCCTTATCTTGGCTACATGGCTTCAATGTGTTCTTCTTCTTCTTCTGTTTGCAGTAAGTGTTTCCTTATCTTGGCTACATGGCACCTTCAATGTGTTCTTCTTCTTCTTCTGCTTGCAGTAAGTGTTTCCTTATCTTGGCTACATGGCACCTTCAATGTGTTCTTCTTCTTCTTCTGTTTGCAGTAAGTGTTTCCTTATCTTGGCTACATGGCTTCAATGTGTTCTTCTTCTTCTTCTGTTTGCAGTAAGTGTTTCAAAGAGAATTTATTATGTGATAAACTGTATTGTGTTGTAATGTTAAACTTTGTTTGAGCGTCTGTGAACAACGTGATATATAGACTGGTACCTATCTTTTGATGGTAGGGGCGGCAGGTAAACTAGTGGTTAGAGCGTTGGACTAGTCACCGAAAGGTTGCCAGATCGAATCCCAGAGTTAACAATGTAAAAATCTGTTGTTCTGAACAAGGCACTGTTCCTAGGCCATCATTGTAAATTAGAGTTTGTTTTTAACTGACTTGCCTAGTTAAATAATGGAAAGGGAATTGAAACAAACCCTGTTTTTTCAGTGTTTTTTGGGGGCCTCTTGAAGACAATTCAAGTCAGTAAGGCAGCATTTACACAGACATCTGATCTTTTGCCACAAATTGGTATTTTGATAAATCAGATCATGAGCCAATAATAGTGCAAACGATCAGAATTGGGAATTCATCTAAAATCTGCACTAAATAAATAAATAGGACTGAGTCTCACCTAAACACAGGTATCCTTCTTCATTGGGTTGGTAGTAATAGAACAGGGCTGAGTCTCACCTAAACACAGGTATCCTTCTTCATTTGGTAGTAATAGAACAGGGCTGAGTCTCACCTAAATACATGTATCCTTCTTCATTTGGTTGGTAGTAATAGAACAGGGCTGAGTCTCACCTAAATACATGTATCCTTCTTCATTTGGTTGGTAGTAATAGAACAGGGCTGAGTCTCACCTCGGCCAGCCTTCTCTTAAACTTGGATAACCAGATTGTCATCTGCGAATGGGGATAGGGGGAACTCAGCAAATGGGGATAGGGGAACTCAGCGAATGGGGATAGGGGAACTCAGCGAGAGGGGGCAGTACTGCCGGAGCCCACCACTGCTACTACTGTATGAGCCATGGTTTAAACAACATACAGCCTGCTCTACACTGTAGCCTGCTCTTCAATTCCCTCAAACAGTTGTCAGCCTACTCACATCAGTCAACAAGGTCTAAATGCTCATTCCCATGAAACCGATTGAGATCACAGAGTTGGCATTCAGATGCAGCTTGGACGTTTCAACCATAAAACGTGTGGATTTATCATTCATGACTGACAGTAATGATAGTCTATTTTGAAATGAGGTCGGCCTTATTTGGTGTTTGAGGGTATTAAACAAAAACACATATATTTGGTGTTTGAGGGTATTAAAATAGAGACATATATTTGGTGTTTGAGGGTATTAAAAATAGAGACATGTACAGGTATGTGTGGGCATAGTCAGACGTTGTGATTGGACGATGCATTTTACGCATATTAAAATGATGTTATTCAATAGGCTACCTGTCTGTAGAAACTTTGATTGAGAAATGAAACATCACACTTCAGCACAGGAGAGGAGAGGAGAGGAGAGGAGAGGAGAGGAGAGGAGAGGAGAGGAGAGGAGAGGAGAGGAGAGGAGAGGAGAGGAGAGGAGGTGAGGAGGTGAGGAGGAGAGGAGGAGAGGAGGGAGAGAGGGGAGGAGGAGATGAGAGGAGAGGAGAGGAGGAGAGAGGAGGAGAGGAAAGGAGGAGAGGAGAGGAGAGGAGGAGAGGAGGTGAGGGAGAGAGGGGAGGAGGAGAGGAGGAGAGGAGGAGAGGAGGAGAGGATAGGAGGACGGGGAGGGAGAGGAGAGGAGGACGGGGAGGGAGAGGAGGAGAGAGGAGAGGAGAGGAGAGGAGAGGAGAGGAGAGGAGAGGAGAGGAGAGGAGAGGAGAGGAGAGGAGAGGAGAGGAGAGGAGAGGAGAGGAGAGGACGGGGAGGGAGAGGAGAGGAGAGGAGAGGAGAGGAGAGGAGAGGAGAGGAGAGGAGAGGAGAGGAGAGGAGAGGAGAGGAGAGGAGAGGAGAGGAGAGGAGAGGAGAGGAGAGGAGAGGAGGAGGAGAGGAGATGAGAGGAGATGAGAGGAGATGAGAGGAGGTGAGGAGGTGAGGAGGAGAGGAGGGAGAGAGGAGAGGAGAGGAGAGGAGAGACGAGAGGAGAGGAGAGGAGAGGAGAGGAGAGGAGAGGAGAGGAGAGGAGGAGAGGAGAGGAGAGGAGAGGAGAGGAGAGGAGAGGAGAGGAGAGGAGAGGAGAGGAGAGGAGAGGAGAGGAGAGGAGAGGAGAGAGCGAGGAGGAGAGGAGAGGAGAGGAGAGGAGAGGAGAGGAGAGGAGAGGAGAGGAGAGGAGAGGAGAGGAGAGGAGAGGAGAGGAGAGGAGAGGAGAGGAGAGGAGAGGAGAGGAGAGGAGGGAGAAGGAGAGCACCAGACCCAGGCAGGTCAGGGGAGCATCTCTGATCTGAAGTCCTAACATTACCACTTGACCTGGGCATCAGATGAACACCCTCCTCTATGAGGGCTGTGTAGCTCTAACGGTCTCCAACATGAAGGGCTTATTAAAGAGGCCTAATGGCTGATTGTTTCAGATAACGCCTCTCCACACCAGGGGCTCTCGCTGCGAGCGTGTGTGTGTGTGTGTGTGTCCCGTGCAGCTGATAGAGGTCCTGATAAATGCCAGTACGTTTTAAAACCTGTTCCCCGCGGGGCTGAGCAGCTTATTGCTCAGTATGCTCTAGTCGGCTGGCCCTCGCTACATATTCGTCGCCAGACCCACTGGCTCCAGGTCATCTACAAGTCTATGCTAGGTAAAGCTCCGCCTTATCTCAGCTCACTGGTCACGATGGCAACACCCATCCGTAGCACGCGCTCCAGCAGGTGTATCTCACTGATCATCCCTAAAGCCAACACCTCATTTGGCCGCCTTTCGTTCCAGTACTCTGCTGCCTGTGACTGGAACGAATTGCAAAAATCGCTGAAGTTGGAGACTTTTATCTCCCTCACCAACTTCAAACATCAGCTATCTGAGCAGCTAACCGATCGCTGCAGCTGTACATAGTCTATTGGTAAATAGCCCACCCTTTTCACCTACCTCATCCCCGTACTGTTTCTATTTATTTACTTTTCTGCTCTTCTGCACACCAATATCTCTACCTGTACATGACCATCTGATCTTTTATCACTCCAGTGTTAATCTGCAAAATTGTAATTATTTGCCTACCTCCTCATGCCTTTTGCACACATTGTATATAGACTCCCCCCTTCGTTTTCTACTGTGTTATTGACTTGTTAATTGTTTACTCCATGTGTAACTCTTTGTTGTATGCTCACACTGCTATGCTTTATCTTGGCCAGGTCGCAGTTGCAAATGAGAACTTGTTCTCAACTAGCCTACCTGGTTAAATAAAGGTGTTCTCAACTAGCCTACCTGGTTAAATAAAGGTGTTCTCAACTAGCCTACCTGGTTAAATAAAGGTGTTCTCAGCTAGCCTACCTGGTTAAATAAAGGTGAAATAAATAAAAAAAAATAAAAAAAATTATTCACACTAATGTACATGTATGTAGCAGCTAGCTAGGACCCGATATCATACTCAGTCACATAGAGACCAGCGGCCTGAAAACACAGAGGAGTCCTGTTGAGGAGTCCTGTTGAGGAGTCCCACTGAGGAGTCCTGTTGAGGAGTCCCACTGAGGAGTCCTGTTGAGGAGTCCTACTAAGGAGTCCTGTTGAGGAGTCCTGTTGAGGAGTCCTGTTGAGGAGTCCCACTGAGGAGTCCTGTTGAGGAGTCCCACTGAGGAGTCCTGTTGAGGAGTCCTGTTGAGGAGTCCCACTGAGGAGTCCTGTTGAGGAGTCCTACTAAGGAGTCCTGTTGAGGAGTCCTGTTGAGGAGTCCTACTGAGGAGTCCTGTTGAGGAGACCTGTTGAGGAGTCCTACTGAGGAGTCCTGTTGAGGAGTCTTACTGAGGAGTCCTGTTGAGGAGTCCTACTGAGGAGTCCTGTTGAGGAGTCCTGCTGAGGAGACCTACTGAGGAGTCCTACTGAGGAGTCCTGCTGAGGAGTCCTACTGAGGAGACCTACTGAGGAGTCCTGCTGAGGAGAGCTACTGAGGAGACCTACTGAGGAGTCCTGCTGAGGAGTCCCATTGACTCTGTACCGGTACCCCCTGTATATAGCCTCCACATTGACTCTGTACCGGTACCCCCTGTATATAGCCCCCACTTTGACTCTGTACCGGTACCCCCTGTATATAGCCTCCACATTGACTCTGTACCGGTACCCCCTGTATATAGCCCCCACTTTGACTCTGTACCGGTACCCCCTGTATATAGCCTCCACATTGACTCTGCACCGGTACCCCCTGTATATAGCCTCCACATTGACTCTGTACCGGTACCCCCTGTATATAGCCTCCACATTGACTCTGTACCGGTACCCCCTGTATATAGCCTCCACATTGACTCTGCACCGGTACCCCCTGTATATAGCCTCCACATTGACTCTGTACCAGTACCCCATGTATATAGCCTCCACATTGACTCTGTACCGGTACCCCATGTATATAGCCCCCACATTGACTCTGTACCGGTACCCCCTGTATATTTCTGAAAACGGCATTGTTGATTAAGGGGCTCGTAAGTTTTTTCGTACTATTGGTTAGAGCCTGTATTCAGCATTTCACTGTGAGGTCTACCTACACCTGTTGTATTCAGCATTTCACTGTGAGGTCTACTACACCTGTTGTATTCAGCATTTCACTGTGAGGTCTACTACACCTGTTGTATTCAGCATTTCACTGTGAGGTCTACTACACCTGTTGTATTCAGCATTTCACTGTGAGGTCTACTACACCTGTTGTATTCAGCATTTCACTGTAAGGTCTACTACACCTGTTGTATTCAGCATTTCACTGTAAGGTCTACTACACCTGTTGTATTCAGCATTTCACTGTAAGGTCTACTACACCTGTTGTATTCAGCATTTCACTGTAAGGTCTACTACATCTGTTGTATTCAGCATTTCACTGTGAGGTCTACTACACCTGTATATAGCCTCCACATTGACTCTGTACCGGTACCCCCTGTATATAGCCCCCACTTTGACTCTGTACCGGTACCCCCTGTATATAGCCTCCACATTGACTCTGTACCGGTACCCCCTGTATATAGCCCCCACTTTGACTCTGTACCGGTACCCCCTGTATATAGCCTCCACATTGACTCTGCACCGGTACCCCCTGTATATAGCCTCCACATTGACTCTGTACCGGTACCCCCTGTATATAGCCTCCACATTGACTCTGTACCGGTACCCCCTGTATATAGCCTCCACATTGACTCTGCACCGGTACCCCCTGTATATAGCCTCCACATTGACTCTGTACCAGTACCCCATGTATATAGCCTCCACATTGACTCTGTACCGGTACCCCATGTATATAGCCCCCACATTGACTCTGTACCGGTACCCCCTGTATATTTCTGAAAACGGCATTGTTGATTAAGGGGCTCGTAAGTTTTTTCGTACTATTGGTTAGTGCCTGTATTCAGCATTTCACTGTGAGGTCTACCTACACCTGTTGTATTCAGCATTTCACTGTGAGGTCTACTACACCTGTTGTATTCAGCATTTCACTGTGAGGTCTACTACACCTGTTGTATTCAGCATTTCACTGTGAGGTCTACTACACCTGTTGTATTCAGCATTTCACTGTGAGGTCTACTACACCTGTTGTATTCAGCATTTCACTGTAAGGTCTACTACACCTGTTGTATTCAGCATTTCACTGTAAGGTCTACTACACCTGTTGTATTCAGCATTTCACTGTAAGGTCTACTACACCTGTTGTATTCAGCATTTCACTGTACGGTCTACTACACCTGTTGTATTCAGCATTTCACTGTGAGGTCTACTACACCTGTTGTATTCAGCATTTCACTGTACGGTCTACTACACCTGTTGTATTCAGCATTTCACTGTAAGGTCTACTACACCTGTTGTATTCAGCATTTCACTGTGAGGTCTACTACACCTGTTGTATTCAGCATTTCACTGTGAGGTCTACTACACCTGTTGTATTCAGCATTTCACTGTGAGGTCTACTACACCTGTTGTATTCAGCATTTCACTGTGAGGTCTACTACACCTGTTGTATTCAGCATTTCACTGTAAGGTCTACTACACCTGTTGTATTCAGCATTTCACTGTGAGGTCTACTACACCTGTTGTATTCAGCATTTCACTGTGAGGTCTACTACACCTGTTGTATTCAGCATTTCACTGTGAGGTCTACTACACCTGTTGTATTCAGCATTTCACTGTGAGGTCTACTACACCTGTTGTATTCAGCATTTCACTGTAAGGTCTACTACACCTGTTGTATTCAGCATTTCACTGTAAGGTCTACTACACCTGTTGTATTCAGCATTTCACTGTAAGGTCTACTACACCTGTTGTATTCAGCATTTCACTGTAAGGTCTACTACACCTGTTGTATTCAGCATTTCACTGTAAGGTCTACTACATCTTTTGTATTCAGCATTTCACTGTACGGTCTACTACACCTGTTGTATTCAGCATTTCACTGTGAGGTCTACTACACCTGTTGTATTCAGCATTTCACTGTACGGTCTACTACACCTGTTGTATTCAGCATTTCACTGTAAGGTCTACTACACCTGTTGTATTCAGCATTTCACTGTGAGGTCTACTACACCTGTTGTATTCAGCATTTCACTGTGAGGTCTACTACACCTGTTGTATTCAGCATTTCACTGTGAGGTCTACTACACCTGTTGTATTCAGCATTTCACTGTGAGGTCTACTACACCTGTTGTATTCAGCATTTCACTGTAAGGTTCTACTACACCTGTTGTATTCAGCATTTCACTGTGAGGTTCTACTACACCTGTTGTATTCAGCATTTCACTGTGAGGTCTACTACACCTGTTGTATTCAGCATTTCACTGTGAGGTCTACTACACCTGTTGTATTCAGCATTTCACTGTAAGGTTCTACTAAACCTGTTGTATTCAGCATTTCACTGTAAGGTTCTACTACACCTGTTGTATTCAGCATTTCACTGTGAGGTCTACTACACCTGTTGTATTCAGCATTTCACTGTGAGGTCTACTACACCTGTTGTATTCAGCATTTCACTGTAAGGTTCTACTACACCTGTTGTATTCAGCATTTCACTGTAAGGTCTACTACACCTGTTGTATTCAGCATTTCACTGTAAGGTCTACTACACCTGTTGTATTCAGCATTTCACTGTAAGGTCTACTACACCTGTTGTATTCAGCATTTCACTGTAAGGTCTACTACACCTGTTGTATTCAGCATTTCACTGTAAGGTCTACTACACCTGTTGTATTCAGCATTTCACTGTAAGGTCTACTACACCTGTTGTATTCAGCATTTCACTGTAAGGTCTACTACACCTGTTGTATTCAGCATTTCACTGTAAGGTCTACCTACACCTGTTGTATTCAGCATTTCACTGTAAGGTCTACCTACACCTGTTGTATTCAGCATTTCACTGTGAGGTCTACTACACCTGTTGTATTCAGCATTTCACTGTAAGGTCTACTACACCTGTTGCATTCAGCATTTCACTGTAAGGTCTACACCTGTTGTATTCAGCATTTCACTGTGAGGTCTACTACACCTGTTGTATTCAGCATTTCACTGTAAGGTCTACTACACCTGTTGTATTCAGCATTTCACTGTGAGGTCTACTACACCTGTTGTATTCAGCATTTCACTGTGAGGTTCTACTACACCTGTTGTATTCAGCATTTCACTGTAAGGTCTACTACACCTGTTGTATTCAGCATTTCACTGTAAGGTCTACTACACCTGTTGTATTCAGCATTTCACTGTAAGGTCTACTACACCTGTTGTATTCAGCATTTCACTGTGAGGTCTACTACACCTGTTGTATTCAGCATTTCACTGTGAGGTCTACTACACCTGTTGTATTCAGCATTTCACTGTTAGGTCTACTACACCTGTTGTATTCAGCATTTCACTGTTAGGTCTACTACACCTGTTGTATTCAGCATTTCACTGTGAGGTCTACTACACCTGTTGTATTCAGCATTTCACTGTGAGGTTCTACTACACCTGTTGTATTCAGCATTTCACTGTAAGGTCTACTACACCTGTTGTATTCAGCATTTCACTGTGAGGTCTACTACACCTGTTGTATTCAGCATTTCACTGTGAGGTCTACTACACCTGTTGTATTCAGCATTTCACTGTTAGGTCTACTACACCTGTTGTATTCAGCATTTCACTGTTAGGTCTACTACACCTGTTGTATTCAGCATTTCACTGTTAGGTCTACTACACCTGTTGTATTCATCATTTCACTGTAAGGTCTACCTACACCTGTTGTATTCAGCATTTCACTGTGAGGTCTACTACACCTGTTGTATTCAGCATTTCACTGTTAGGTCTACTACACCTGTTGTATTCAGCATTTCACTGTAAGGTCTACTACACCTGTTGTATTCAGCATTTTACTGTAAGGTCTACTACACCTGTTGTATTCAGCATTTCACTGTAAGGTCTACTACACCTGTTGTATTCAGCATTTCACTGTACGGTCTACTACACCTGTTGTATTCAGCATTTCACTGTAAGGTCTACTACACCTGTTGTATTCAGCATTTCACTGTAAGGTCTACTACACCTGTTGTATTCAGCATTTTACTGTAAGGTCTACTACACCTGTTGTATTCAGCATTTCACTGTAAGGTCTACTACACCTGTTGTATTCAGCATTTCACTGTAAGGTCTACTACACCTGTTGTATTCAGCATTTCACTGTAAGGTCTACTACACCTGTTGTATTCAGCATTTCACTGTAAGGTCTACTACACCTGTTGTATTCAGCATTTCACTGTGAGGTCTACTACACCTGTTGTATTCAGCATTTCACTGTAAGGTCTACTACACCTGTTGTATTCAGCATTTCACTGTAAGGTTCTACTACACCTGTTGTATTCAGCATTTCACTGTAAGGTCTACTACACCTGTTGTATTCAGCATTTCACTGTAAGGTCTACTATACCTGTTGTATTCAGCATTTCACTGTAAGGTCTACTATACCTGTTGTATTCAGCATTTCACTGTAAGGTCTACTATACCTGTTGTATTCAGCATTTCACTGTAAGGTTTACTATACCTGTTGTATTCAGCATTTCACTGTGAGGTCTACTATACCTGTTGTATTCAGCATTTCACTGTAAGGTCTACTACACCTGTTGTATTCAGCATTTCACTGTAAGGTCTACTACATCTGTTGTATTCAGCATTTCACTGTACGGTCTACTACACCTGTTGTATTCAGCATTTCACTGTGAGGTGTACTACACCTGTTGTATTCAGCATTTCACTGTACGGTCTACTACACCTGTTGTATTCAGCATTTCACTGTAAGGTCTACTACACCTGTTGTATTCAGCATTTCACTGTGAGGTCTACTACACCTGTTGTATTCAGCATTTCACTGTAAGGTCTACTACACCTGTTGTATTCAGCATTTCACTGTAAGGTCTACTACACCTGTTGTATTCAGCATTTCACTGTAAGGTCTACTACACCTGTTGTATTCAGCATTTCACTGTAAGGTTTACTACACCTGTTGTATTCAGCATTTCACTGTAAGGTCTACTACACCTGTTGTATTCAGTATTTCACTGTAAGGTCTACTACACCTGTTGTATTCAGCATTTCACTGTAAGGTCTACTACACCTGTTGTATTCAGCATTTCTCTGTGAGGTCTACTACACCTGTTGTATTCAGCATTTCACTGTGAGGTCTACTACACCTGTTGTATTCAGCATTTCACTGTAAGGTCTACTACACCTGTTGTATTCAGCATTTCACTGTAAGGTCTACTACACCTGTTGTATTCAGCATTTCACTGTAAGGTCTACTACACCTGTTGTATTCAGCATTACACTGTAAGGTCTACTACACCTGCGTATTCAGCATTTCACTGTAAGGTCTACTACACCTGTTGTATTCAGCATTTCACTGTAAGGTCTACTACACCTGTTGTATTCAGCATTTCACTGTAAGGTCTACTACACCTGTTGTATTCAGCATTTCACTGTAAGGTCTACTACACCTGTTGTATTCAGCATTTCACTGTAAGGTCTACTACACCTGTTGTATTCAGCATTTCACTGTAAGGTCTACTACACCTGTTGTATTCAGCATTTCACTGTAAGGTCTACTACACCTGTTGTATTCAGCATTTCACTGTAAGGTCTACTACACCTGTTGTATTCAGTATTTCACTGTAAGGTCTACTACACCTGTTGTATTCAGCATTTCACTGTAAGGTCTACTACACCTGTTGTATTCAGCATTTCACTGTAAGGTCTACTACACCTGTTGTATTCAGCATTTCACTGTAAGGTCTACTACACCTGTTGTATTCAGCATTTCACTGTGAGGTCTACTACACCTGTTGTATTCAGCATTTCACTGTGAGGTCTACTACACCTGTTGTATTCAGCATTTCACTGTGAGGTCTACTACACCTGTTGTATTCGGTGCATATGACAAATAACATTTGTTTGAATTTGATTTGTAAATATCATTTATGTTGCCTGCTGACTCACTCACTGCTTTATGGATCACTACGTACATTCAGTCTGAAACTAACCGTCCTAGAAGTAGTTTGTGTGACTTCAAAATGAGTCAGCGATTGGAATGGTCTCTAACCAATCAGAGCATCAAAGTTGACGACGTCATAATATGGGCCGGCTCGGTTTCTTGGACCAATCAGATACGGTCAGAATGTGTTCCCATTCTAGAACTCTTCGGGCAGGGAGGCTAATCTGGACTGATGGTAAAGAGGAAATGTCAGTTGGCCGGAGAGGTGTGGATGGGTTGCCAGGGTAACGGTTATATGCTGTGTTGAAAAAATACTGAAAGTAGGTATTTATGTGACCACAGTATATTTTATTTTATTTAGCATTTATTTAACTTTTATTTAACCTGGCAAATTAGTTATTAAGATTAAATTCTTATTTACAATGACAGCCTGAGTTGTTTGTCTAGCTGCAGGAGGTGTGTTGTTGAAGTTAAATGGGCTCGTGTGTACGGTACTGGACTGGACTGGATGTAGAATCTACGGCAGAATTCATTCGTCTCTCAACGTTTTAGTTGAGGATATTAGAGGTGGTTGTTGTGCAGAACAGAGCGGTTCCCTACAGGCGTCAACAACTCTGTCTCGCTGCAGCTATTCTGTTGTATCCACTTCATTCTATCTCTACGACCCAATCCCACCGAGATGTTTTCTCTGACGTCTGGAACAGGTGTATACTCATTTACTCCTATTGGACAGGAAAGCCCAGCGGCTGCAACAGTGGAGAAAGCAACAACGTCTAACACAGAGTCAGAGAAACAACGTTTAATCCTAATCGGACTCTAGCACAATATAGTTTAAAGCCCTTCTCCTATCGTACTAACCAGTTCTCACATCAGAGAGTTCGTACCGCAGAGAGACTGGCTTGTATTTCCTTTGTCAAACCTCTCACAATGTTTTCAGAGAACCACGACTGTAAAACAAACACATGGGACGGATACTGTCTTTCATCTGAAGAGCCTATCTGATTGGTTCGTTCCAGAATGACGCTTTGGTTCGTTCCAACCGATTATGTTCTGAAATGAAATAACGAATATGACACAGCATCATTTTAATAACTGAATGAAAGCTTTTAAACTGCTTTTAACACCTCATTGATTTAATAATAATTCTAATCCAATTGAAGTAATATGGAGATGTAATTCCAAAGTGAGAAACCAATCAGAGCATCAAAGTTGACGACGTCATAATATGGGCCGGCTCGGTTTCTTGGACCAATCAGATACGGTCAGAATGTGTTCCCATTCTAGAACTCATTGGTACAACATGAAGAAATGGTTTGTATGTATATATATATATAGATATGTATATAGGTTGTATAATATGTTATCTATTAACCAAAGGGGAAAAGTAAGTTGAATAACTTAACAATCATTTCACAAGCTGCTCTTGTCTTAAAGGAGCACAATCCCCTATCCATCACTAACAGATACAACAATGTATTGGTCCTCATTACGGTGCAGCGCTGTCAGACCATCAACCTACTGGTCCTCATTACGGTGCAGCCCTGTCAGACCATCAATATACTGGTCCTCATTATGGTGCAGCCCTGTCAGACCATCAACATACTGGTCCTCATTATCATGCAGCCCTGTCAGACCATCAACATACTGGTCCTCATTACGGTGCAGCGCTGTCAGACCATCAATATACTGGTCCTCATTATGGTGCAGCCCTGTCAGACCATCAATATACTGGTCCTCATTATGGTGCAGCCCTGTCAGACCATCAATATACTGGTCCTCATTACGGTGCAGCCCTGTCAGACCATCAACCTACTGGTCCTCATTACAGTGCAGCCCTGTCAGACCATCAACATACTGGTCCTCAATATCATGCAGCCCTGTCAGTCCATCAACATACTGGTCCTCATTATGGTGCAGCCCTGTCAGACCATCAACATACTGGTCCTCATTATGGTGCAGCCCTGTCAGACCATCAACATACTGGTCCTCATTATCATGCAGCCCTGTCAGTCCATCAACATACTGGTCCTCATTACAGTGCAGCCCTGTCAGACCATCATTTTACTGGTCCTCATTACGGTGCAGCGCTGTCAGACCGTCAATATACTGGTCCTCATTATCATGCAGCCCTGTCAGACCATCAATATACTGGTCCTCATTATCATGCAGCCCTGTCAGACCATCAACATACTGGTCCTCATTATCATGCAGCCCTGTCAGACCATCAACATACTGGTCCTCATTACAGTGCAGCGCTGTCAGACCATCAACCTACTGGTCCTCATTACAGTGCAGCCCTGCCAGACCATCAATATACTGGTCCTCATTACAGTGCAGCGCTGTCAGACCATCAATATACTGGTCCTCATTATCATGCAGCCCTGTCAGACCATCAACATACTGGTCCTCATTACAGTGCAGCCCTGCCAGACCATCAACATACTGGTCCTCATTACAGTGCAGCCCTGTCAGACCATCAACATACTGGTCCTCGTTATCATGCAGCCCTGTCAGACCATCAATATACTGGTCCTCATTACAGTGCAGCCCTGTCAGACCATCAATTTTTATAAAGGAAACTACATTTTGCTTTTCTAATTATGTTTTTTTTAATATAATGTGATGATCTATTCAGGGAAGTTGTATTACAATTCCATGTTGCTTGGACATCTTTTAAACCCATCAATGACAGTGCAGTAGTGTGCTGTACATTTTACATATTCATTAAGACTTTTCACTTGTGAAACAAGTTGTAGAATAATGTAGAGTAGTTTAGAGTTGTCAGGTAATCATCAGTAGAATAATGTAGAGTAGTTTAGAGTTGTCAGGTAATCATCAGTAGAATAATGTAGAGTAGTTTAGAGTTGTCAGGTAATCATCAGTAGAATAATGTAGAGTAGTTTAGAGTTGTCAGGTAATCATCAGTAGAATAATGTAGAGTAGTTTAGAGTTGTCAGGTAATCATCAGTAGAATAATGTAGAGTAGTTTAGAGTTGTCAGGTAATCATCAGTAGAATAATGTAGAGTAGTTTAGAGTTGTCAGGTAGTCATCAGGAGAATAATGTAGGGTAGTTTAGAGTTGTCAGGTAGTCATCAGGAGAATAATGTAGGGTAGTTTAGAGTTGTCAGGTAGTCATCAGGAGAATAATGTAGAGTAGTTTAGAGTTGTCAGGTAATCATCAGTAGAATAATGTAGAGTAGTTTAGAGTTGTCAGGTAATCATCAGTAGAATAATGTAGAGTAGTTTAGAGTTGTCAGGTAGTCATCAGGAGAATAATGTAGGGTAGTTTAGAGTTGTCAGGTAGTCATCAGGAGAATAATGTAGGGTAGTTTAGAGTTGTCAGGTAGTCATCAGGAGAATAATGTAGAGTAGTTTAGAGTTGTCAGCTAATCATCAGGAGAATAATGTAGAGTTGTCAGGTAACCATCAGGAGCTTAATGTAGAGTAGTTTAGAGTGGTCAGGTAATCATCAGGAGAATAATGTAGAGTTGTCAGGTAACCATCAGGAGCTTAATGTAGAGTAGTTTAGAGTGGTCAGCTAATCATCAGGAGAATAATGTAGGGTAGTTTAGAGTGGTCAGGTAGTCAGTCAGTAGAATAATGTAGAGTAGTTTAGAGTTGTCAGGTAATCATCAGTAGAATAATGTAGAGTAGTTTAGAGTTGTCAGGTAATCATCAGTAGAATAATGTAGAGTAGTTTAGAGTTGTCAGGTAATCAGTCAGTAGAATAATGTAGAGTAGTTTAGAGTTGTCAGGTAATCATCAGTAGAATAATGTAGAGTAGTTTAGAGTTGTCAGGTAGTCATCAGGAGAATAATGTAGGGTAGTTTAGAGTTGTCAGGTAGTCATCAGGAGAATAATGTAGAGTAGTTTAGAGTTGTCAGCTAATCATCAGGAGAATAATGTAGAGTTGTCAGGTAACCATCAGGAGCTTAATGTAGAGTAGTTTAGAGTGGTCAGGTAATCATCAGGAGAATAATGTAGAGTTGTCAGGTAACCATCAGGAGCTTAATGTAGAGTAGTTTAGAGTGGTCAGCTAATCATCAGGAGAATAATGTAGGGTAGTTTAGAGTGGTCAGGTAGTCAGTCAGTAGAATAATGTAGAGTAGTTTAGAGTTGTCAGGTAATCATCAGTAGAATAATGTAGAGTAGTTTAGAGTTGTCAGGTAATCATCAGTAGAATAATGTAGAGTAGTTTAGAGTTGTCAGGTAATCAGTCAGTAGAATAATGTAGAGTAGTTTAGAGTTGTCAGGTAATCATCAGGAGAATAATGTAGAGTAGTTTAGAGTTGTCAGGTAGTCATCAGGAGAATAATGTAGAGTTGTCAGATAATCATCAGTAGAATAATTTAGAGTAGTTTAGAGTTATCAGGTAATCATCAGGAGAATAATGTAGAGTAGTTTAGAGTTATCAGGTAATCATCAGGAGAATAATGTAGAGTTGTCAGGTAGTCATCCGGAGAATAATGTAGAGTTGTCAGGTAACCATCAGGAGCTTAATGTAGAGTAGTTTAGAGTTGTCAGGTAATCATCAGGAGAATAATGTAGAGTTGTCAGGTAACCATCAGGAGCTTATAATGTAGAGTAGTTTAGAGTTGTCAGGTAATCATCAGGAGAATAATGTAGAGTTGTCAGGTAACCATCAGGAGCTTAATGTAGAGTAGTTTAGAGTTGTCAGGTAATCATCAGGAGAATAATGTAGAGTTGTCAGGTAACCATCAGGAGCTTAATGTAGAGTAGTTTAGAGTTGTCAGGTAATCATCAGTAGAATAATGTAGAGTAGTTTAGAGTTGTCAGGTAATCAGTCAGGAGAATAATGTAGAGTAGTTTAGAGTTGTCAGGTAATCATCAGGAGAATAATGTAGAGTTGTCAGGTAACCATCAGGAGCTTAATGTAGAGTAGTTTAGAGTTGTCAGGTAGTCATTCAGTAGAATAATGTAGAGTAGTTTAGAGTTGTCAGGTAATCATCAGGAGAATAATGTAGAGTAGTTTAGAGTTGTCAGGTAACCATCAGGAGAATAATGTAGAGTAGTTTAGAGTTGTCAGGTAATCATCAGGAGAATAATGTAGAGTAGTTTAGAGTTATCAGGTAAACATCAGGAGAATAATGTAGAGTAGTTTAGAGTTGTCAGGTAATCATCAGGAGAATAATGTAGAGTTGTCAGGTAACCATCAGGAGAATAATGTAGAGTAGTTTAGAGTTATCAGGTAAACATCAGGAGAATAATGTAGAGTAGTTTAGAGTTGTCAGGTAGTCAGTCAGTAGAATAATGTAGAGTAGTTTAGAGTTGTCAGGTAACCATCAGGAGAATAATGTAGAGTAGTTTAGAGTTGTCAGGTAGTAAGTCAGTAGAATAATCTAGAGTAGTTTAGAGTTGTCAGGTAACCATCAGGAGAATAATGTAGAGTAGTTTAGAGTTATCAGGTAATCATCAGGAGAATAATGTAGAGTTATCAGGTAGTCAGTCAGTAGAATAATGTAGAGTAGTTTAGAGTTATCAGGTAGTCAGTCAGTAGAATAATGTAGAGTAGTTTAGAGTTGTCAGGTAATCATCAGGAGAATAATGTAGAGTAGTTTAGAGTTGTCAGGTAATCATCAGGAGAATAATGTAGAGTAGTTTAGAGTTATCAGGTAATCATCAGGAGAATAATGTAGAGTAGTTTAGAGTTATCAGGTAACCATCAGGAGAATAATGTAGAGTAGTTTAGAGTTATCAGGTAATCATCAGGAGAATAATGTAGAGTAGTTTAGAGTTATCAGGTAACCATCAGGAGAATAATGTAGAGTAGTTTAAAGTTATCATGTAATCATCAGGAGAATAATGTAGGGTAGTTTAGAGTTGTCAGGTAATCATCAGGAGAATAATGTAGAGTAGTTTAGAGTTATCAGGTAAACATCAGGAGAATAATGTAGAGTAGTTTAGAGTTGTCAGGTAATCATCAGGAGAATAATGTAGAGTTGTCAGGTAACCATCAGGAGAATAATGTAGAGTAGTTTAGAGTTATCAGGTAAACATCAGGAGAATAATGTAGAGTAGTTTAGAGTTGTCAGGTAGTCAGTCAGTAGAATAATGTAGAGTAGTTTAGAGTTGTCAGGTAACCATCAGGAGAATAATGTAGAGTAGTTTAGAGTTGTCAGGTAGTAAGTCAGTAGAATAATGTAGAGTAGTTTAGAATTGTCAGGTAACCATCAGGAGAATAATGTAGAGTAGTTTAGAGTTATCAGGTAATCATCAGGAGAATAATGTAGAGTAGTTTAGAGTTGTCAGGTAATCATCAGGAGAATAATGTAGGGTAGTTTAGAGTTATCAGGTAATCATCAGGAGAATAATGTAGAGTAGTTTAGAGTTGTCAGGTAATCAGTCAGTAGAATAATGTAGAGTAGTTTAGAGTTGTCAGGTAATCAGTCAGTAGAATAATGTAGAGTAGTTTAGAGTTGTCAGGTAATCATCAGGAGAATAATGTAGGGTAGTTTAGAGTTGTCAGGTAATCATCAGGAGAATAATGTAGGGTAGTTTAGAGTTGTCAGGTAATCATCAGGAGAATAATGTAGAGTGGTTTAGAGTTATCAGGTAAACATCAGGAGAATAATGTAGAGTAGTTTAGAGTTGTCAGGTAATCATCAGGAGAATAATGTAGAGTAGTTTAGAGTTATCAGGTAAACATCAGGAGAATAATGTAGAGTAGTTTAGAGTTGTCAGGTAATCATCAGGACAATAATGTAGAGTTGTCAGGTAACCATCAGGAGAATAATGTAGAGTGGTTTAGAGTTATCAGGTAAACATCAGGAGAATAATGTAGAGTAGTTTAGAGTTGTCAGGTAGTCAGTCAGTAGAATAATGTAGAGTAGTTTAGAGTTGTCAGGTAACCATCAGGAGAATAATGTAGAGTAGTTTAGAGTTGTCAGGTAGTAAGTCAGTAGAATAATGTAGAGTAGTTTAGAGTTGTCAGGTAACCATCAGGAGAATAATGTAGAGTAGTTTAGAGTTATCAGGTAATCATCAGGAGAATAATGTAGAGTTATCAGGTAGTCAGTCAGTAGAATAATGTAGAGTAGTTTAGAGTTATCAGGTAGTCAGTCAGTAGAATAATGTAGAGTAGTTTAGAGTTGTCAGGTAATCATCAGGAGAATAATGTAGAGTAGTTTAGAGTTATCAGGTAATCATCAGGAGAATAATGTAGAGTAGTTTAGAGTTATCAGGTAACCATCAGGAGAATAATGTAGAGTAGTTTAGAGTTGTCAGGTAATCATCAGGAGAATAATGTAGAGTTGTCAGGTAACCATCAGGAGAATAATGTAGAGTAGTTTAGAGTTATCAGGTAATCATCAGGAGAATAATGTAGAGTAGTTTAGAGTTATCAGGTAACCATCAGGAGAATAATGTAGAGTAGTTTAGAGTTATCAGGTAATCATCAGGAGAATAATGTAGGGTAGTTTAGAGTTGTCAGGTAATCATCAGGAGAATAATGTAGAGTAGTTTAGAGTTGTCAGGTAACCATCAGGAGAATAATGTAGAGTAGTTTAGAGTTGTCAGGTAATCATCAGGAGAATAATGTAGAGTAGTTTAGAGTTATCAGGTAAACATCAGGAGAATAATGTAGAGTAGTTTAGAGTTGTCAGGTAATCATCAGGAGAATAATGTAGAGTTGTCAGGTAACCATCAGGAGAATAATGTAGAGTAGTTTAGAGTTATCAGGTAAACATCAGGAGAATAATGTAGAGTAGTTTAGAGTTGTCAGGTAGTCAGTCAGTAGAATAATGTAGAGTAGTTTAGAGTTGTCAGGTAACCATCAGGAGAATAATGTAGAGTAGTTTAGAGTTATCAGGTAATCATCAGGAGAATAATGTAGAGTTATCAGGTAGTCAGTCAGTAGAATAATGTAGAGTAGTTTAGAGTTATCAGGTAGTCAGTCAGTAGAATAATGTAGAGTAGTTTAGAGTTGTCAGGTAACCATCAGGAGAATAATGTAGAGTAGTTTAGAGTTATCAGGTAAACATCAGGAGAATAATGTAGAGTCGTTTAGAGTTGTCAGGTAGTCAGTCAGTAGAATAATGTAGAGTAGTTTAGAGTTGTCAGGTAACCATCAGGAGAATAATGTAGAGTAGTTTAGAGTTATCAGGTAATCATCAGGATAACAATGTAGAGTAGTTTAGAGTTATCAGGTAATCATCAGGAGAATAATGTAGGGTAGTTTAGAGTTGTCAGGTAATCATCAGGAGAATAATGTAGAGTAGTTTAGAGTTGTCAGGTCATCATCAGGAGAATAATGTAGGGTAGTTTAGAGTTGCCAGGTAATCATCAGGAGAATAATGTAGAGTTATCAGGTAAACATCAGGAGCTTAATGTAGAGTAGTTTAGAGTGGTCAGGTAATCATCAGGAGAATAATGTAGAGTTGTCAGGTAATCATCAGGAGAATAATGTAGAGTAGTTTAGAGTTGTCAGGTAACCATCAGGAGAATAATGTAGAGTAGTTTAGAGTTGTCAGGTAACCATCAGGAGCTTAATGTAGAGTAGTTTAGAGTTGTCAGGTAATCATCAGGAGAATAATGTAGAGTTGTTTAGAGTTGTCAGGTAACCATCAGGAGCTTAATGTAGAGTAGTTTAGAGTTGTCAGGTAATCATCAGGATTGCCTCTCATTGATTGTTTAACACTCGTACGGTGCCAGAAAAAAAGAATCATATTTTCATTTCCATTTCCGTGGTTTCCCACCTCAAAATAACCAGACATAACCAATTGCAATTCAGTTCCTCCTTTTCTTACAGTTATTTCAAAATTCTTCAAAATGCTTCTTCTTCAGAAAGTGCAGAAAGTGTAGAAAGTCGTGTCAGCCGTCGGGTTCTTGTGCAGAGTGTATATATGGCCTCTGAGTGCTGCTGGTCAATCAAGTACTTTATCCTCCTGAGGGGGAGGAAATGAATTGAAAATGTCTGGGAAAAATCTTAGTTCCACGAGGACATTTAGAGGGAAAAAAAAAGGTGGAATGTGTCCCGAAATGGCACCCTATTCCCTGTATCGTGCACTACTTTCAACCAGATCATTGTGAACCCTGTGGTCAAAGATATAGTGCACTATTTAGGGAATAGGGTGTCATTTCGGACACACCCGTGGACTCAAGGTCAGCAAAGTGCTAAATGCTGTTTTTGACTCTCTCCAATCCCAGGGTACCCCTGTTCATACCCCCCTACTGATTAGGACCGAGCGGAGTTGACTACTTTTAAGCTAACTCGCAGAGGGCCCCCTATTGCCACGGCTGTTAGCCTGATAGAAATGCACGTGTATGGCTGGGTTCGGCTGAGTGAGAGCACATTTCTCTACTTCCTGAAGAATAAAGATGTCCGATATTTGTCCAGGGAGGAACGCGGCGTGGCCTGTGCCGGTACGTTGTGCTCCAAATGCTAAGCATTGTAAAATGAGGCTGAGCGGAAAATCTCTCTCCCAGAGGCCCTTGCAGCGCACTGTAACATCTTAGTGCAAACCAAATCAGGGTACAGTAAATGTCGGAGCATACCTCCATTTAAACGATGTATTTCTGCTTTCGTCATTTAAGGATTTTTACTCTAAATCGCCAGGAGAATACTTGTTTTTCTCTCTTTCTCTTCCTCCCGCCCCTCCCTTTTCTCTCACTCTGTCTTAACAAAGCACAAAGCCTGTTGGAAGGGATGATGCCCCTTTTTCTTCAGGAGGTTAAACTCTTTTTTTAAAGAATCTGTTTGTAGATGTATAACATGGTAATTCTTATCCTAGTCTTTCTTGTTACACAGTTTTTCACCAGCTGTAAGGACTGAGGAAATCACAAAGCAATAACCTTGACTTCTGAGTGTGTTATAAAAGGGTCGTCTATCTCTTTTTAAAAAAAATGTATTTCTCAAGTTATTCAGAACTATAGAATGTACATACTAATTTCATAATTTGAATAATATCTTGTTCTGGAGTTCTGAACTATTTAAAGGACTCTGATATTATTCAAATATTAAACATTTGTAAATTGATTTATAAATACATCGTTTACAATTGTCATTAGAATTGTCAACAGAATTTATCTTCAGATGTAAAAAAACATATATTTATAAACTAAATTCAGTATAAAACAGTATTTTATAACATATATTATATTATATATATTATATATATATAAGTATTTTAACAGCTCCTGTATTAGTATATTATGCAAAACCGGTCTCCAGGAAATGATGTCATCAGAAAAGAAGAGGCTGTATTGTTCTGGGGCGGCAGGGTAGCCTAGTGGTTAGAGTGTAGAGGCGGCAGGGTAGCCTAGTGGTTAGAGTGTAGAGGCGGCAGGGTAGCCTAGTGGTTAGAGTGTAGGGGAGGCAGGGTAGTCTAGTGGTTAGAGTGTAGAGGCGGCAGGGTAGCCTAGTGGTTAGAGTGTAGGGGAGGCAGGGTAGTCTAGTGGTTAGAGTGTGAGGTGGCAGGGTAGCCTAGTGGTTAGAGTGTAGAGGCGACAGGGTAGCCTAGTGGTTAGAGTGTAGAGGCGGCAGGGTAGCCTAGTGGTTAGAGTGTAGAGGCGGCAGGGTAGCCTAGTGGTTAGAGTGTAGGGACGGCAGGGTAGCCTAGTGGTTAGAGTGTAGAGGCGGCAGGGTAGCCTAGTGGTTAGAGTGTAGAGGCGGCAGGGTAGCCTAGTGGTTAGAGCGTTGGTCTAGTAACCGGAAGGTTGCAAGTTCAAAACCCCGACCTGACAAGGTACAAATCTGTTGTTCTGCCCCTGAACAGGCAGTTAACCCCACTGTTCCTAGTCCATCATTGAAACTAAGAATTTGTTCTTAACTGACTTGCCTAGTTAAATAAAGGTAAAATAAAAAAGTTCTGCTCATTAAGAATTCATAATGTCCCACAATGACTGAGTCAAAGTTCCCAGTTTAATCGTGCTGTATGTTCTATTGTACAAGTCTCATGTTAGTTGGTCGTGAGAATACATGTATGAAATAGTTTGGATATCTGGTCTCATTGGTTATTGCACATTGATCCACATTCAAAGCAGGTTCTGTTTTAACATGGATTTCAATGGAAAACCAATGCTATAGAGTTTTTCTATACTGTCTATCTACTGTGGTGTCTGGTGGTCTAATCTGACTACTGTGGTGTCTGGTGGTCTAATCTGACTACTGTGGTGTCTGGTGGTCTAATCTGACTACTGTGGTGTCTTTTGGTCTAATCTGACTACTGTGGTGTCTGGTGGTCTAATCTGACTACTGTGGTGTCTGATGGTCTAATCTGACTACTGTGGTGTCTGGTGGTCTAATCTGACTACTGTGGTGTCTGGTAGTCTAATCTGACTACTGTGGTATCTGATGGTCTAATCTGACTACTGTGGTGTCTGGTGGTCTAATCTGACTACTGTGGTGTCTGATGGTCTAATCTGACTACTGTGGTGTCTGATGGTCTAATCTGACTAGCAGTAGTCTGATGGTCTAATCTGACTATCAGTAGTCTGATGGTCTAATCTGACTACTGTGGTGTCTGATGGTCCATTCTGACTACTGTGGTGTCTGATGGTCTAATCTGACTACTGTGGTGTCTGATGGTGTCTGATGGTGTAATCTGACTACTGTGGTGTCTGATGGTGTAATCTGACTACTGTGGTGTCTGATGGTCTAATCTGACTACTGTGGAGATTTATGGTCCAATCTGACTACTGTGGAGACTGATGGTCTAATCTGACTACTGTGGTGTCTGATGGTCTAATCTGACTACTGTGGTGTCTGATGGTCTAATCTGACAACTGCGGTGTCTGATGGTCTAATCTGACTACTGTGGTGTCTGATGGTCTAATCTGACTACTGTGGTGTCTGATTATCCCATGGGAAAATATGTGTGGACTTGAATCTGCAACAGCTTCTCTCTCTACAATCGCCTTCAGTTATTCTCTCAGCCTCCTCTCCTCTGTCCCAACATTTCTTTCAATTCAATATTTCATTACGGACCTCTCTGGAGATTATAGTGCAGTACGCAAAGAAATCTATAGATCTAAATAAAAAATTTAAACCCCATAACGAAGCGCGCATGGCCTCCAATCACAACCAGACTAATGCATTTCAGTGGTTCTATGGTGGGACTCTGAAAGATGAAAACCGTAAATAAGACAACAGTTCTGAGTTTAGTGAAAACACATTGCATTTTTTTATTGAACAAAAATCAATCTAATTTATTGTTTTGCTTTTGTCAGCTATATCATTTTTTTTTATACTTCAGTTAGATTTGAGATTGAATGCTGATCCGTGGACAACATCATCACTACATAGTACTCATACGGTATACAGTATATTCATATTTTCAGATCATACTACAGTTATCAAGTCTATCAGCATTGGTAATTTCATTTCCTTTCTTATTTATTCCAGATATATCTCGACGAAGAGAAGATCAAAAAAGGTCGAACAGTCTATAATCTATTCGTAATGATCTATTTATGTTTCGGGGGTTCAACCCTTGGGTATCATGATGTCATCGCCCTACTACCTGGGAATCACGTTTTTAATGGTGGGGTCACGACCTGGTGGTTGTCTGGTTCCTCTCAGCCAGGACCAACACTGCTGCCTGGTTATGTGAATGATCCCTGGTGAAATACGATACTTCTCTTTTAATAATGATGAGATTCTTTCACTCTTAATGCCAGAGGAGTCTATATATATATATATATATATAGTTTAAATAAAGGTTAAATAAAATAAATAAAAATATATACATGTCGAGGCTTTGTGACAACGTGCGTCTAGGTGGTAGGTGTCAGGCGCAGGAGAGGAGGGATGTCTGAGAAGCGTGTTTTTAATAAGAAAGTTCACCAACACAGGAATGGCACAATCAAAAGGTACAACGCCCTCGACAACAGAAAACCCGTAGAACAAACAAAGGTCCGACACTCCTGTACTTCAGAACCCGTGAAAACAAATAACGGTTATACTTAACCAACGACCAATCAGGCAACAGGTTACAATTATACACACAGAGATGACCTCACAACCAACGACGAATCAGGCAACAGGTTACAATTATACACACAGAGATGACCTCACAACCAACGACGAACCAGGCAACAGGTTACAATTATACACACAGAAATTACCTCACAATCAACGACTAATAAGGCAACAGGTTACAATTATACACACAGAAATGACCTCACAACCAACGACTAATCAGGCAACAGGTTACAATTATACACACAGAGATGACCTCACAATCAACGACTAATCAGGCAACAGGTTACAATTATACACACAGAAATGACCTCACAATCAACGACTAATCAGGCAACAGGTTACAATTATACACACAGAAATTACCTCACAATCAACGACTAATCAGGCAACAGGTTACAATTATACACAGAGAAATGACCTCACAATCAACGACTAATCAGGCAACAGGTTACAATTATACACACAGAAATGACCTCACAATCAACGACTAATCAGGCAACAGGTTACAATTATACACACAGAAATGACCTCACAATCAACGACTAATCAGGCAACAGGTTACAATTATACACACAGAAATGACCTCACAATCAACGACTAATCAGGCAACAGGTTACAATTATACACACAGAAATGACCTCACAATCAACGTCTAATCAGGCAACAGGTTACAATTATACACACAGAAATTAATTGCAAATGAAACCAGGTGTGAAACAGAACCAAAGACAAAACAAACAGAAAGGGAAAAGGGTTCGGTGATGGCTAGTAGACCGGGCGACGCCGACCGCCGAGCGCTGCCCGAACAAGGAGAGGAGCCACCTTAGGTACAAGTCGTGACAGGCTTTTTTAAGTCTGATTTTTAAGGTCGTGCTTCACGGTGGTTTATTTGTTTCTTGAAGTGAGATGAGAAGGAGTTGGATAATAATTAACTGACGGAGTAATGCGCTTGAGGACGTACGGCTCAGTTGACTACCTGAAACAAAGGCGCTGGTCACCCAGCAGTAGTCAGGTTGACTACCTGAAACAAAGGCGCTGGTCACCCAGCAGTAGTCAGGTTGACTACCTGAAACAAAGGCGCTGGTCACCCAGCAGTAGTCAGGTTGACTACCTGAAACAAAGGCGCTGGTCACCCAGCAGTAGTCAGGTTGACTACCTGAAACAAAGGCGCTGGTCACCCAGCAGTAGTCAGGTTGACTCCCTGAAACAAAGGCGCTGGTAACCCAGCAGTAGTCAGGTTGACTACCTGAAACAAAGGCGCTGGTCACCCAGCAGTAGTCAGGTTGACTACCTGAAACAAAGGTCACCCAGCAGTAGTCAGGTTGACTACCTGAAACAAAGGTAACCCAGCAGTGGTCAGGTTGACTACCTGAAACAAAGGTCACCCAGCAGTAGTCAGGTTGACTACCTGAAACAAAGGCGCTGGTCACCCAGCAGTAGTCAGGTTGACTACCTGAAACAAAGGTAACCCAGCAGTAGTCAGGTTGACTACCTGAAACAAAGGTAACCCAGCCGTAGTCAGGTTGACTACCTGAAACAAAGGTAACCCAGCAGTAGTCAGGTTGACTACCTGAAACAAAGGTAACCCAGCAGTAGTCAGGTTGACTACCTGAAACAAAGGTAACCCAGCAGTAGTCAGGTTGACTACCTGAAACATAGGCACTGGTCACCCAGCAGTAGGTTGACTACCTGAAACAAAGGTAACCCAGCAGTAGTCAGGTTGACTACCTGAAACAAAGGCGCTGGTAACCCAGCAGTAGTCAGGTTGACTACCTGAAACAAAGGCGCTGGTAACCCAGCAGTAGTCAGGTTGACTACCTGAAACAAAGGTAACCCAGCAGTGGTCAGGTTGACTACCTGAAACAAAGCCCCTGGTAACCCAGCAGTAGTCAGGTTGACTACCTGAAACAAAGGTAACCCAGCAGTAGTCAGGTTGACTACCTGAAACAAAGGTGCTGGTAACCCAGCAGTAGTCAGGTTGACTACCTGAAACAAAGGCAACCCAACAGTAGTCAGGTTGACTACCTGAAACAAAGGCGTTGGTCACCCAGTATCTTCATGGATCCTCCTTTCAAAAGGCACGAAGAAAACGAATCATGTTGTGTCTCATTTTTAACGACGGACACAAGAAATACAACTATCAAAGGAGTTGGTTGGTTTGATGTTGAACTCACTGAGGGCTTGATTGTCTTTGTGACGGCGCGTCTTTTCAAAACAATCCATTTGTTTTCTCCGTGTTGCCCTTTTTTCTAGACGGCTTTTCATTTTTTTTCTTCTTTTTTTTTCTTCCATTTTGTGAAAACTGTGAAGTCTCCCCTGATGAGGTATGATTGGTGTGGGACCCCGAGTCTGTTTCACTTAATCTAGGATTCTCAGCAAGCAAACCCAACTGCTGATTAATGTGGATTACACTGTTTGCCTCAGTGGTATTAACTCAAAGTTAAATTGTCTTAAATGGAAGAATTAGTTTCATCCTTTTAAATGCTGTACTGAAGGTTCACTAGCTGATCATGTTTCTCTCACTATTAGAAACTGTACTTGTGTCAGGTGACCGTGACAGATATAATTGATTGTTATTTTTTTAGAGCATTAATTAGCGGTCTCTCTTGAATAAAACCCTATGGATGATTCTGCTCAACAAAGGAGGAAATGTTTAGTGTTTATGTGACTGTGCCTCGCTGGAAAACGACATCCAGGCAGAGAATCATTAACACAGGAAGTGTTATACATTTGAATCATTAACACAGGAAGTGTTATTCCTTTGAATCATTAACACAGGAAGTGCTATACATTTGAATCATTAACACAGGAAGTGTTATACATTTGAATCATTAACACAGGAAGTGTTATACATTTGAATCATTAACACAGGAAGTGCTATACATTTGAATCATTAACACAGGAAGTGCTATACATTTGAATCATTAACACAGGAAGTGCTATACATTTGATCCTGTTCTCCGTGAACTCTATCAAAGCCCGGGTGGAGGAGGAAGAACGTCTCAGATGATTAGCAGTGTGGTTTGGTTTTCATTTAGCAAACACATTCTTAATTTAAAAAATACCTTCTGTTCCTGTCATCTATCTATCTATCCTACCCCCTCCTACCTCCTCCACCTGAAACCCTTCATCATGGCTATACCTCCTCCTACCTCCTCCACCTGAAACCCTTCATCATGGCTCTACCCCCTCCTACCTCCTCCTACCCCCTCCTACCCCCCTTCTACCTCCTCCTACCCCCTCCTACCTCCTCCTACCCTTTCCTACCCCCCTCCACCTGAAACCCTTCATCATGGCTCTACCCCTCCTACCTCCTCCTACCCCCTCCTACCCCCTCCTACCTCCTCCTACCCCCTCCTACCCCCTCCTATCATCTCCTACCCCCTCCTACCCTCCTCCTACCCCCTCCTACCTCCTCCTACCCCTCCTACCTCCTCCTCCTGAAACCCTTCATCATGGCTATACCTCCTCCTACCTCCTCCTACCCCCTCCTACCTCCTCCTACCCCCTCCTATCCCCTCCTACCTCCTCCTACCCCCTCCTACCTCCTCCTACCCCCTCCTACCCCCTCCACATGAAACCCTTCATCATGGCTATACCTCCTCCTCCTGAAACCCTTCATCATGGCTATACCTCCTCCTACCTCCTCCTACCCCCTCCTACCTTCTCCTACCCCCTCCTACCTCCTCCTACCCCCTCCTACCCCCATCCTACCTCCTCCTACCCCCTCCTACCTCCTCCTACCCCCTCCTACCCCCTCCTATCACCTCCTACCCCCTCCTACCTCTTCCTACCCCCTCCTACCTCCTCCTACCCCCTCCTACCCCATCCTACCTCCTCCTATCCCCTCCTACCTCCTCCTACCCCCTCCTATCCCCTCCTACCTCCTCCTACCCCCTCCTACCTCCTCCTACCCACTCCTACCCCCTCCACCTGAAACCCTTCATCATGGCTATACCTCCTCCTCCTGAAACCCTTCATCATGGCTATACCTCCTCCTACCTCCTCCTACCCCCTCCTACCCCCTCCTACCTTCTCCTACCCCCTCTTACCTCTCCTACCCCCTCCTACCCCCTCCACCTGAAACCCTTCATCTTGGCTATACCTTCTCCTACCCCCTCCTACCCCCTCCTACCTCTCCTACCCCCCCTTACCTTCTCCTACCCCCTCCTACCCCCTCCACCTGAAACCCTTCATCATGGCTATACCTCCTCCTACCTCCTCCTACCCCCTCCTACCCCCTCCTACCTCCTCCTACCCCTCCTACCTCCTCCACCTGAACCTTTCTCATGGCTCTACCTCCTCCTCCTACCCCCTCCACCCGAAACCCTTTCCCATGGCTCTACCTCCTCCTCCTACCCCCTCCACCTGAAACCCTTTATCATGGCAATACCTCCTCCTCCTACCTCCTCCTCCTCCTACCTCCTCCTCCTACCCCCTCCACCTGAAACCCTTCATCATGGCAATACCTCCTCCTCCTACCTCCTCCACCTGAAACCCTTTCTCATGGCTCTACCTCCTCCTCCTACCCCCTCCACCTGAAACCCTTTATCATGGCAATACCTCCTCCTCCTACCTCCTCCTCCTCCTACCTCCTCCTCCTACCCCCTCCACCTGAAACCCTTCATCATGGCAATACCTCCTCCTCCTACCTCCTCCACCTGAAACCCTTTCTCATGGCTCTACCTTCTCCTCCTCCTCCTACCCTCCTACCTCCTCCTCCTACCCCCTCCACCTGAACCTTTCTCATGGCTCTACCTCCTCCTCCTACCCCCCTCCACCTGAACCTTTCTCATGGCTCTACCTCCTCCTCCTACCCCCTCCACCTGAAACCCTTTCTCATGGCTCTACCTCCTCCTCCTACCCCCTCCACCTGAACCTTTCTCATGGCTCTACCTCCTCCTCCTCCTCCTCCTCCTCCTACCCCCCTCCACCTGAACCTTTCTCATGGCTCTACCTCCTCCTCCTACCCCCTCCACCTGAAACCCTTTCTCATGGCTCTACCTCCTCCTCCTACCCACTCCACCTGAAACCCTTTCTCATGGCTCTACCTCCTCCTCCTACCCCCCTCCACCTGAACCTTTCTCATGGCTCTACCTCCTCCTCCTCCTCCTCCTACCCCCTCCACCTGAACCTTTCTCATGGCTCTACCTCCTCCTCCTACCCCCTCCACCTGAAACCCTTTCTCATGGCTCTACCTCCTCTTCCTACCCCCTCCACCTGAAACCCTTTCCCATGGCTCTACATCCTCCTCCTACCTCCTCCTCCTCCTCCTACCCCCTCCACCTGAAACCCTTTATCATGTCTATACCTCCTCCTCCTACCTCCTCCTCCTCCTACCCCCTCCACCTGAAACCCTTTCCCATGGCTCTAAATCCTCCTCCTACCTCCTCCTCCTCCTCCTACCCCCCTCCACCTGAAACCCTTTATCATGTCTATACCTCCTCCTCCTCCTACCTCCTCCTCCTCCTCCTACCCCCTCCACCTGAAACCCTTTCTCATGGCTCTACCTCCTCCTCCTACCCCCTCCACCTGAAACCCTTTCCCATGGCTCTACCTCCTCCTCCTACCTCTTCCTCCTCCTCCTACCCCCCTCCACCTGAAACCCTTTCTCATGGCTCTACCTCCTCCTACCCCCTCCACCTGAAACCCTTTCCCATGGCTCTACCTCCTCCTCCTACCTCCTCCTCCTCCTCCTACCCCCCTCCACCTGAAACCCTTTCTCTCTCATTGCCATCCAGAAACATAACTGGCAGAAAGTTTCTGCTAGCCTGGTGGATTTTCCATTTCAGATGTTACCAACTCAAGGGCATTTGGTCCAATCAATAAAGCGTCTGTCTTCCTGGCACACACAGAGTTGGCTATTAGAAAATAACTTCTTATAGCGGCGGGCTCAGCCAATACCATTAGCCCTAGCCCGAGGGCAGTTCTATCCATGAGACGGGCTAGGCCCCTCCCCTCCCCTCCCCTACCATTAAGCAGCTCTCGGGGGATGTCATTTGGACGTATCGGGCAAAGAGCACTTCTCTATTCCTTCTCTATTCTACACCCAGAATCCACCGAAAATCAATACATTCTGTTCTTTGCTTATTTTCAGAACTTTGCTTCAATATAAGCAGGCTTTACCTTCCAGCTACTAACTCATGTTACAGCAGGTCAGTTTGTTCTCTCTCTCTTTTTTCCCCTCTCTCTCTCTTCTTAGATCTGTTTTTGTTGTTGTTGTTGTTGTTGTCCTTTCCTGATTTCTCCAAAGCTTCAATTTAAAAGCAAATCAATTGGGGAAACGTTGTGCCTCTTCATTTTTGTTCTGCTGAGATTAAAAGACTCCCTGCGAAAGAGAGAGATGCTTGGTGCTGTCGGCCTGACTGGTTCCTGGTTTTAACTAGCTACGTCATTGGGTCAGACAGCAGAGAGCCTGGTTCCTGGTTTTAACTAGCTACGTCATTGGGTCAGACAGCAGAGAGCTGTTCCTGGTTCCTGGTTTTAACTAGCTACGTCATTGGGTCAGACAGCAGAGAGCTGTTCCTGGTTCCTGGTTTTAACTAGCTACGTCATTGGGTCAGACAGCAGAGAGCCTCCTGACTGGTTCCTGGTTTTAACTAGCTACGTCATTGGGTCACACAGCAGAGAGCCTCCTGACTGGTTCCTGGTTTTAACTAGCTACGTCATTGGGTCAGAAGGCAGAGATCCTCCTGACTGGTTCCTGGTTTTAACTAGCTACGTCATTGGGTCAGACAGCAGAGAGCCTCCTGACTGGTTCCTGGTTTTAACTAGTTACGTCATTGGGTCAGACAGCAGAGAGCCTGGTTCCTGGTTTTAACTAGCTACGTCATTGGGTCAGACAGCAGAGAGCCTGGTTCCTGGTTTTAACTAGCTACGTCATTGGGTCACACAGCAGAGAGCCTAGCTACGTCATTGGGTCAGAAGGCAGAGATCCTCCTGACTGGTTCCTGGTTTTAACTAGCTACGTCATTGGGTCAGACAGCAG
Organism: Oncorhynchus kisutch; assembly: GCF_002021735.2. Taxonomy (NCBI): domain Eukaryota; kingdom Metazoa; phylum Chordata; class Actinopteri; order Salmoniformes; family Salmonidae; genus Oncorhynchus; species Oncorhynchus kisutch. Next base: position 8,422,551 of record NW_022261981.1, on the reverse strand, counting down.
AGAGCCTCCTGACTGGTTCCTGGTTTTAACTAGTTACGTCATTGGGTCAGACAGCAGAGAGCCTGGTTCCTGGTTTTAACTAGCTACGTCATTGGGTCAGACAGCAGAGAGCCTGGTTCCTGGTTTTAACTAGCTACGTCATTGGGTCACACAGCAGAGAGCCTGGTTCCTGGTTTTAACTAGCTACGTCATTGGGTCACACAGCAGAGAGCCTGGTTCCTGGTTTTAACTAGCTACGTCATTAGGTCACACAGCAGAGAGCCTGGTTCCTGGTTTTAACTAGCTACGTCATTGGGTCACACAACAGAGAGCCTGGTTCCTGGTTTTAACTAGCTATGTCATTGGGTCACACAGCAGAGAGCCTGGTTCCTGGTTTTAACTAGCTATGTCATTGGGTCACACAGCAGAGAGCCTGGTTCCTGGTTTTAACTAGCTACGTCATTGGGTCAGACAGCAGAGAGCCTGGTTCCTGGTTTTAACTAGCTACGTCATTGGGTCAGACAGCAGAGAGCCTGGTTCCTGGTTTTAACTAGCTATGTCATTGGGTCACACAGCAGAGAGCCTGGTTCCTGGTTTTAACTAGCTACGTCATTGGGTCAGACAGCAGAGAGCCTGGTTCCTGGTTTTAACTAGCTATGTCATTGGGTCAGACAGCAGAGAGCCTGGTTCCTGGTTTTAACTAGCTACGTCATTGAGTCAGACAGCAGAGAGCCTGGTTCCTGGTTTTAACTAGCTATGTCATTGGGTCACACAGCAGAGAGCCTGGTTCCTGGTTTTAACTAGCTATGTCATTGGGTCACACAGCAGAGAGCCTGGTTCCTGGTTTTAACTAGCTACGTCATTGGGTCAGACAGCAGAGAGCCTGGTTCCTGGTTTTAACTAGCTACGTCATTGGGTCACACAGCAGAGAGCCTGGTTCCTGGTTTTAACTAGCTACGTCATTGGGTCACACAGCAGAGAGCCTGGTTCCTGGTTTTAACTAGCTACGTCATTGGGTCACACAGCAGAGAGCCTGGTTCCTGGTTTTAACTAGCTACGTCATTGGGGCAGACAGCAGAGAGCCTGGTTCCTGGTTTTAACTAGCTACGTCATTGGGTCACACAGCAGAGAGCCTGGTTCCTGGTTTTAACTAGCTACGTCATTGGGGCAGACAGCAGAGAGCCTGGTTCCTGGTTTTAACTAGCTACGTCATTGGGTCAGACAGCAGAGAGCCTGGTTCCTGGTTTTAACTAGCTACGTCATTGGGGCAGACAGCAGAGAGCCTGGTTCCTGGTTTTAACTAGCTACGTCATTGGGGCAGACAGCAGAGAGCCTCCTGGTTTTAACTAGCTACGTCATTGGGTCACACAGCAGAGAGCCTGGTTCCTGGTTTTAACTAGCTATGTCATTGGGTCACACAGCAGAGAGCCTGGTTCCTGGTTTTAACTAGCTACGTCATTGGGGCAGACAGCAGAGAGACTGGTTCCTGGTTTTAACTAGCTACGTCATTGGGCCACACAGCAGAGAGCCTCCTGGTTTTAACTAGCTACGTCATTGGGTCACACAGCAGAGAGCCTGGTTCCTGGTTTTAACTAGCTACGTCATTGGGTCAGACAGCAGAGAGCCTGGTTCCTGGTTTTAACTAGCTACGTCATTGGGTCAGACAGCAGAGAGACTGGTTCCTGGTTTTAACTAGCTACGTCATTGGGTCAGACAGCAGAGAGCCTGGTTCCTGGTTTTAACTAGCTACGTCATTGGGGCAGACAGCAGAGAGCCTGGTTCCTGGTTTTAACTAGCTACGTCATTGGGTCAGACAGCAGAGAGCCTGGTTCCTGGTTTTAACTAGCTACGTCATTGGGTCAGACAGCAGAGAGCCTGGTTCCTGGTTTTAACTAGCTACGTCATTGGGGCAGACAGCAGAGAGACTGGTTCCTGGTTTTAACTAGCTACGTCATTGGGGCAGACAGCAGAGAGCCTGGTTCCTGGTTTTAACTAGCTACGTCATTGGGTCAGACAGCAGAGAGACTGGTTCCTGGTTTTAACTAGCTACGTCATTGGGTCACACAGCAGAGAGACTGGTTCCTGGTTTTAACTAGCTACGTCATTGGGGCAGACAGCAGAGAGCCTGGTTCCTGGTTTTAACTAGCTACGTCATTGGGTCAGACAGCAGAGAGACTGGTTCCTGGTTTTAACTAGCTACGTCATTGGGGCAGACAGCAGAGAGCCTGGTTCCTGGTTTTAACTAGCTACGTCATTGGGGTAGACAGCAGAGAGACTGGTTCCTGGTTTTAACTAGCTACGTCATTGGGTCACACAGCAGAGAGCCTGGTTCCTGGTTTTAACTAGCTACGTCATTGGGTCACACAGCAGAGAGCCTGGTTCCTGGTTTTAACTAGCTACGTCATTGGGTCACACAGCAGAGAGCCTGGTTCCTGGTTTTAACTAGCTACGTCATTGGGGCAGACAGCAGAGAGCCTCCTGGTTTTAACTAGCTACGTCATTGGGGCAGACAGCAGAGAGCCTCCTGGTTTTAACTAGCTACGTCATTGGGGCAGACAGCAGAGAGCCTCCTGACTCATAGTTACTGCTGAGGAACTGTTTGATGTTCTCCTTTACACGTTCATCTTCTTTTTTACTGTCTCACTATCAGACATGTTTGGAGACAACATCAAAAAAGAGACACATAGTCACAAGGAAATGATACAGATCTCTGAAAATAAACTGAAATCCTGAATAGTTTCTGTACAGTCATTGAACATGCTAGCACTCACTGTCTAGTACGTCGGCATCCTTGATGCGTTTGTCTCCCACACGTGCTTATGATCCTTCACAGATAACAAGGCATCCTGAGATCATTCCTCTGGGCATCCATTCAAAGCCGATATTGATATTTTTGTATTTCAGAATTCAACATGCTGAGCCCCCCCCCCCCCCCCCCCCCCCCCCCCCCCCCACACACATAGACCCTCTCTCTCCTTCCACGATGACTAAATCCAGGTTATATCAGCTCAAGGAAACCTTGAAGTTAAAGGTTTAGGGACCTTTATACAAGGCCCTTCCAACCAGAAGGTCCAGGGGTATCCGTCCCTCTAGTGTCCCGTATTTATCACTTCTAATGAGCGCCGGTGCAGATGGAGATGATGGAGCTGATGGAGCCGATGGAGCTGATGGAGCTGATGGAGCTGACGGTGTTATGTCTAACTGTTGTTGACTGCCCAAACGTGGAGCACAACATTATCAGCCCTATTTTCTCTGCTCGGTGGCAGGCCTAAGTTGTACTAGTAAATGCATTATATTTCTCATTTGTTGTCATTATTCCCTATCAATTATTAAAAATAGAAAATGTTCTGACATTTGAATATACCAGTAAAACTAAAAGACTCGAGGGGAATATCATGTTCATCTGATGAATGTGGACTGTAAAGAATGATACAACGATAGGGAAATGAAAAAGATCCTAAATGAGATGGACCCACCCTCACCCTGTCATCATCCCCTCATTCTGGACCTCACCTCCACCCTGTCATCATCCCCTCATTCTGGACCCCACCTCCACCCTGTCATCATCCCCTCATTCTGGACCCACCTCCACCCTGTCATCATCCCCTCATTCTGGACCCACCTCCACCCTGTTATCATCCCTCATTCTGGACCCACCTCCACCCTGTCATCATCCCCTCATTCTGGACCCCACCTCCACCCTGTCATCATCCCCTCATTCTGGACCCCACCTCCACCCTGTCATCATCCCCTCATTCTGGACCCACCTCCACCCTGTCATCATCCCTCATTCTGGACCCCACCTCCACCCTGTCATCATCCCCTCATTCTGGACCCCACCTCCACCCTGTCATCATCCCCTCATTCTGGACCCCACCTCCACCCTGTCATCATCCCCTCATTCTGGACCCCACCTCCACCCTGTCATCCTCCCCTCATTCTTGACCTCACCTCCACCCTGTCATCATCCCCTCATTCTGGACCCCACCTCCACCCTGTCATCATCCCCTCATTCTGGACCCCACCTCCACCCTGTCATCATCCCCTCATTCTGGACCTCACCTCCACCCTGTCATCATCCCCTCATTCTGGACCCACCTCCACCCTGTTATCATCCCCTCATTCTGGACCCACCTCCACCCTGTCATCATCCCCTCATTCTGGACCCCACCTCCACCCTGTCATCATCCCCTCATTCTGGACCCCACCTCCACCCTGTCATCATCCCCTCATTCTGGACCCCACCTCCACCCTGTCATCATCCCCTCATTCTGGACCCCACCTCCACCCTGTCATCATCCTCTCATTCTGGACCCACCTCCACCCTGTCATCATCCCCTCATTCTGGACCCACCTCCACCCTGTTATCATCCCTCATTCTGGACCCCACCTCCACCCTGTCATCATCCCCTCATTCTGGACCCCACCTCCACCCTGTCATCATCCCCTCATTCTGGACCCACCCTCACCCTGTCATCATCCCCTCATTCTGGACCCCACCTCCACCCATCGATCATCCCTCATTCTGGACCCCACCTCCACCCTGTCATCATCCCTCATTCTGGACCCACCTTCACCCTGTCATCATCCCCTCATTCTGAACCCACCCTCACCCTGTCATCATCCCCTCATTCTGAACCCACCCTCACCCTGTCATCATCCCCTCATTCTGAACCCACCTCCACCCTGTCATCATCCCCTCATTCTGGACCCACCTCCACCCTGTTATCATCCCCTCATTCTGGACCCCACCTCCACCCTGTCATCATCCCCTCATTCTGGACCCCACCTCCACCCTGTCATCATCCCCTCATTCTGGACCCCACCTCCACCCTGTCATCATCCCCTCATTCTGGACCCCACCTCCACCCTGTCATCCTCCCCTCATTCTTGACCTCACCTCCACCCTGTCATCATCCCCTCATTCTGGACCCCACCTCCACCCTGTCATCATCCCCTCATTCTGGACCCCACACCCACCCTGTCATCATCCCCTCATTCTGGACCTCACCTCCACCCTGTCATCATCCCCTCATTCTGGACCCACCTCCACCCTGTTATCATCCCCTCATTCTGGACCCACCTCCACCCTGTCATCATCCCTCATTCTGGACCCACCTTCACCCTGTCATCATCCCCTCATTCTGAACCCACCCTCACCCTGTCATCATCCCCTCATTCTGAACCCACCCTCACCCTGTCATCATCCCCTCATTCTGAACCCACCTCCACCCTGTCATCATCCCCTCATTCTGGACCCACCTCCACCCTGTTATCATCCCCTCATTCTGAACCCACCTCCACCCTGTCATCATCCCCTCATTCTGGACCCACCTCCACCCTGTTATCATCCCCTCATTCTGGACCCCACCTCCACCCTGTCATCATCCCCTCATTCTGGACCCCACCTCCACCCTGTCATCATCCCCTCATTCTGGACCCCACCTCCACCCTGTCATCCTCCCCTCATTCTTGACTTCACCTCCACCCTGTCATCATCCCCTCATTCTGGACCCCACCTCCACCCTGTCATCATCCCCTCATTCTGGACCCCACCTCCACCCTGTCATCATCCCCTCATTCTGGACCTCACCTCCACCCTGTCATCATCCCCTCATTCTGGACCCACCTCCACCCTGTTATCATCCCCTCATTCTGGACCCACCTCCACCCTGTCATCATCCCCTCATTCTGGACCCCACCTCCACCCTGTCATCACCCCCTCATTCTGGACCCCACCTCCACCCTGTCATCATCCCCTCATTCTGGACCCC
>NW_022261981.1:8401798-8406798 GCF_002021735.2 Oncorhynchus kisutch | reverse complement strand
ACAACACAGTTAAACACTGCTGATACAACACAGTTAAACACTGCTGATACAACACAGTTAAACACTGCTGATACAACACAGTTAAACACTGCTGATACACTGCTGATACAACACAGGTAAACACTGTTGATACACTGCTGATACAACACAGTTAAACACTGCTGATACAACACAGTTAAACACTGCTGATACACTGCTGATACAACAAAGTTAAACACTGCTGATAAAACACAGTTAAACACTGCTGATACAACACAGTTAAACACTGCTGATACAACACAGTTAAACACTGCTGATACAACACAGTTAAACACTGCTGATACAACACAGTTAAACACTGCTGATACACTGCTGATACAACACAGTTAAACACTGCTGATACAACACAGTTAAACACTGCTGATACAACACAGTTAAACACTGCTGATATAACACAGTTAAACACTGCTGACACAACACAGTTAAACACTGCTGATACAACACAGTTAAACACTGCTGATACAACACAGTTAAACACTGCTGATACAACACAGTTAAACACTGCTGACACAACACAGTTAAACACTGCTGATACAACACAGTTAAACACTGCTGATACAACACAGTTAAACACTGCTGACACAACACAGTTAAACACTGCTGATACAACACTGTTAAACACTGCTGATACAACACAGTTAATGTTTGGGAGGATTATCTGTTGTGCCATGTAGTGAATCTGTTATTCAATGTGTTTCTATTGGCTAATAGCAGTAAGGACTATCTGTTATTTAATGTGTTTCTACTGGCTAATAGCAGTAAGGACAATCTGTTATTCAATGTGTTTCTATTGGCTAATAGCAGTAAGGACTCTCTGTTATTCAATGTGTTTCTATTGGCTAATAGCAGTAAGGACCATCTGTTATTCAATGTGTTTCTATTGGCTAATAGCAGTAAGGACTATCTGTTATTCAATGTGTTTCTACTGGCTAATAGCTGTAAGGACTATCTGTTATTCAATGTGTTTCTATTGGCTAATAGCAGTAAGGACAATCTGTTATTCAATGTGTTTCTATTGGCTAATAGCAGTAAGGACTATCTGTTATTCAATGTGTTTCTATTGGCTAATAGCAGTAAGGACTATCTGTTATTCAATGTGTGTCTATTGGCTAATAGCAGTAAGGACTATCTGTTATTCAATGTGTGTCTATTGGCTAATAGCAGTAAGGACTATCTGATATTCAATGTGTTTCTATTGGCTAATAGCAGTAAGGACTATCTGTTATTCAGTGTGTTTCTATTGGCTAATAGCAGTAAGGACTATCTGTTATTCAATGTGTTTCTAATAGCAGTAAGGACTATCTGTTATTCAATGTGTTTCTAATAGCAGTAAGGACTATCTGTTATTCAATGTGTTTCTAATAGCAGTAAGGACTATCTGATATTCAATGTGTTTCTATTGGCTAATAGCAGTAAGGACTATCTGTTATTCAATGTGTTTCTAATAGCAGTAAGGACTATCTGTTATTCAATGTGTTTCTATTGGCTAATAGCAGTAAGGACTATCTGATATTCAATGTGTTTCTATTGGCTAATAGCAGTAAGGACTATCTGTTATTCAATGTGTTTCTAATAGCAGTAAGGACTATCTGTTATTCAATGTGTTTCTATTGGCTAATAGCAGTAAGGACTATCTGTTATTCAATGTGTTTCTAATAGCAGTAAGGACTATCTGTTATTCAATGTGTTTCTAATAGCAGTAAGGACTATCTGTTATTCAATGTGTTTCTAATAGCAGTAAGGACTATCTGTTATTCAATGTGTTTCTAATAGCAGTAAGGACTATCTGTTATTCAATGTGTTTCTAATAGCAGTAAGGACTACCTGTTATTCAATGTGTTTCTAATAGCAGTAAGGACTATCTGTTATTCAATGTGTTTCTAATAGCAGTAAGGACTATCTGTTATTCAATGTGTTTCTAATAGCAGTAAGGACTATCTGTTATTCAATGTGTTTCTAATAGCAGTAAGGACTATCTGTTATTCAATGTTTTTCTAATAGCAGTAAGGACTATCTGTTATTCAATGTGTTTCTATTGGCTAATAGCAGTAAGGACTATCTGTTATTCAACGTGTTTCTATTGGCTAATAGCAGTAAGGACTATCTGTTATTCAATGTGTGTCTATTGGCTAATAGCAGTAAGGACTATCTGTTATTCAATGTGTGTCTATTGGCTAATAGCAGTAAGGACTATCTGATATTCAATGTGTTTCTATTGGCTAATAGCAGTAAGGACTATCTGTTATTCAGTGTGTTTCTATTGGCTAATAGCAGTAAGGACTATCTGTTATTCAATGTGTTTCTAATAGCAGTAAGGACTATCTGTTATTCAATGTGTTTCTAATAGCAGTAAGGACTATCTGTTATTCAATGTGTTTCTAATAGCAGTAAGGACTATCTGATATTCAATGTGTTTCTATTGGCTAATAGCAGTAAGGACTATCTGTTATTCAATGTGTTTCTAATAGCAGTAAGGACTATCTGTTATTCAATGTGTTTCTATTGGCTAATAGCAGTAAGGACTATCTGATATTCAATGTGTTTCTATTGGCTAATAGCAGTAAGGACTATCTGTTATTCAATGTGTTTCTAAAAGCAGTAAGGACTATCTGTTATTCAATGTGTTTCTATTGGCTAATAGCAGTAAGGACTATCTGTTATTCAATGTGTTTCTAATAGCAGTAAGGACTATCTGTTATTCAATGTGTTTCTAATAGCAGTAAGGACTATCTGTTATTCAATGTGTTTCTAATAGCAGTAAGGACTATCTGTTATTCAATGTGTTTCTAATAGCAGTAAGGACTATCTGTTATTCAATGTGTTTCTAATAGCAGTAAGGACTACCTGTTATTCAATGTGTTTCTAATAGCAGTAAGGACTATCTGTTATTCAATGTGTTTCTAATAGCAGTAAGGACTATCTGTTATTCAATTTGTTTCTAATAGCAGTAAGGACTATCTGTTATTCAATGTGTTTCTAATAGCAGTAAGGACTATCTGTTATTCAATGTGTTTCTAATAGCAGTAAGGACTATCTGTTATTCAATGTGTTTCTATTGGCTAATAGCAGTAAGGACTATCTGTTATTCAACGTGTTTCTATTGGCTAATAGCAGTAAGGACTATCTGTTATTCAATGTGTTTCTATTGGCTAATAGCAGTAGGGACAAATCATTGGTTTGGCCTTAAAACAATTCCATAGAGCTTGGTGTATAGGGGTGTTTCTGAAGAGGAGAGGTGAGAGTCAGAGATACTGTATAGTGGTGTTTCTAAAGAGGTGAGAGTCAGAGATACTGTATAGTGGTGTTTCTAAAGAGGAGAGGTGGGAGTCAGAGATACTGTATAGGGGTGTTTCTGAAGAGGAGAGGTGGGAGTCAGAGATACTGTATAGTGGTGTTTCTGAAGAGGAGAGGTGAGAGTCAGAGATACTGTATAGTGGTGTTTCTGAAGAGGAGAGGTGGGAGTCAGAGATACTGTATAGGGGTGTTTCTGAAGAGGAGAGGTGGGAGTCAGAGATACTGTATAGTGGTGTTTCTGAAGAGGAGAGGTGGGAGTCAGAGATACTGTATAGTGGTGTTTCTAAAGAGGAGAGGTGAGAGTCAGAGATACTGTATAGTGGTGTTTCTAGAGAGGAGAGGATGAGAGTCAGAGATACTGTATAGTGGTGTTTCTAAAGAGAAGAGAGAGATACTGTATAGTGGTGTTTCTAGAGAGGAGAGGTTGAGAGTCAGAGATACTGTATAGTGGTGTTTCTAAAGAGGGGAGGTGAGAGTCAGAGATACTGTATAGTGGTGTTTCTAGAGAGGAAAGGTGAGAGTCCGAGATACTGTATAGTGGTGTTTCTAGAGAGGAAAGGTGAGAGTCAGAGATACTGTATAGTGGTGTTTCTAAAGAGGAGAGGTGAGAGTCAATCACAAGTTGATAATCAGTAGGCTTTTCAAAGGAACCTGAGCTAAAATGATTCACTCCAAGAGGTTCAGGCTCAAGTGCTGTAACCCTCTCCACTGTTGCAGTGCAGATTAACTTATCACCCAGTTAAATGGGCTGTCAGGCCGAGATGGCAGTGCTTGGCAGGGTGAATTCAAATGCATGTAAATTTCCCCTGTGGCGGACTAGCTAGTACAGAGTTGCTGTCATCGTCTGACGCGCGAGAAATGCATTAACACTGTTAAAAATACATCGGGAGTGGGGAATCTCATGTTTTAATAACATCCGCGAGAAACAAATGACACAAATGGGATCTCGCAAATGTGGCCTAAATCGTGTTTATATGATGTGTCTGGGAACAGAAAACAACAGAGAGGGATGAGAGGAGGCACACGAGGAGAAGAGACGGGAGGCAGCTGCAGGGGCTTACACCATCGACAAGCAGGCAGGCAGGGAGGCAGGGAGGGAGATAGGGAGGGAGGGAGGCAGGGAGGCAGGGAGGGAGGGAGGCAGGGAGGCAGGGAGGGAAAGAGGCAGGGAGGAAGGGAGGGAGGCAGGGAGGCAGGGAGGGAGGCAGGCAGGTAGGGAGGCAGGGAGGGAGGGAGGCAGAGAGGCAGGTAGGGAGGGAGGCAGGGAGGCAGGGAGGCAGGGAGGGAGGGAGGCAGGGAGGGAGGGAGGGAGGCAGGGAGGAAGGGAGGCAGGCAGGCAGGCAGGCAGGCAGGCAGGCAGGGAGGGAGGCAGAGAGGCAGGGAGGGAGGGAGGCAGGGAGGCAGCTGCAGGGGCTTACACCATCGACGAGCAGGCAGGGAGGCAGGGAGGCAGGGAGGGAGGCAGGGAGGGAGGGAGGCATGGATGCAGGGAGGCAGGGAGGGATGGAGGGAGGCAGGCAGGCAGGCAGGCAGGCAGGCAGGCAGGCAGGCAGGGAGGGAGGGAGGGGAGGGAGGGAGGGAGGGAGGGAGGGAGGGAGGGAGGGAGGGAGGGAGGAGGAGGAGGGAGGGAGGGAGGGAGGGAGGGAGGGAGGCAGCTGCAGGGTGGC